>NC_142010.1:51665448-51862948 GCF_049901735.1 Notechis scutatus | reverse complement strand
AGGGAGACCCAAGCCTAGTTGAAAATTACAGACCAATCTCCTTATGCTGCGTCACCTGTAAAGTCATGGAATCAATTATTAACCAATCCATCATCCTCCAATTAGAGACAAACAACCTACTCTCCAATAAACAATTTGGTTTTAGAAAAAAACTATCCTGTAATCTGCAACTCTTACACTGCAAAAACATATGGACTACACAACTCGACCAGGGCAAAGCAATAGACGCAATCTACATAGACTTCTGTAAAGCCTTTGATTCAGTGGTACACGACAAACTACTCCTAAAAATAAAATCCTATGGTATCTCTGGACAACTGCATAACTGGATAGAAGCATTCCTGGCAAACAGACAATAAATGGTCAAAATTGGGAGCGTCCTATCAAATCCAGTACCTGTCAATAGTGGTGTCCCCCAAGGCAGTGTTCTAGGACCAACTCTCTTCATACTCTACATAAATGACCTCTGTGATCATATTAAGAGCAATTGCATTCTTTTCAATGATGATGTAAAGCTGTTCAATACCACAGACAATACTGCTACCCTACAAAAAGATCTTGACTATGTATCAGAATGGTCAAACAAATGGCAACTTCAAATCTCAACAAATAAATGCTCTGTCTTACATATTGGCAAAAAAAATCAGAAAATAAAATACAAGCTGAATAGTCAAGATCTTGTTGATGACCCAAGCTCTGTAAAGGACCTTGGAATACTCACCTCTAATGATCTAAATGCTAGAGCCCACTGCAACTACATAGCCAAAAAGGCATTAAGAGTTGTTAACCTAATCCTACGTAGCTTTTTCTCTGGTAATATCACACTACTAACTAGAGCATACAAAACATTTGCTAGACCAATACTCGAATACATTTCATCAGTCTGGAACCCACATTACGTATCTGATATTAGCACAATTGAGAAAGTCCAGAAATATTTCACAAGAAGAGTTCTCCACTCCTCTACTCGTTGTAGAATACCTTATACCACCAGACTTGAAATTCTAGAACTAGAAAACCTTGAATTACGCCGTCTTCGGTCTGATTTAAGCATGGTATATAAAATCATACATTGCAATGTCCTACCTGTCAATGAATACTTCAGCTTCAACCATAACAACACTAGAGCACACAATAGATACAAACTCAAAGTTAACCGCACCAAACTTGATTGCAGGAAATACGACTTCAGCAATAGAGTGGTCAATGTCTGGAATACTCTACCCGACTCTGTAGTTTCTTCCCCAAACCCCAAAAACTTTAATCTTAGACTGTCTACTATTGACCTCACCCCTTTCCTAAGAGGTCTGTAGGGGGCGTGCATAAGCGCATCAACGTGCCTACCGTCCCTGTCCTATTGTTTCTCTTATTCTTCTTTTATTTTTCTTAAATGTACCCATTTCATGTATTCACAACTATGTATACACTTATACTTATTATCTTGTAAACAATTGGCAAATCAAATAAATAAATAAAAAATAAATAAAAGTTTATCCTGGAATTTCTCTTGAATTTGCCAGTTAAAAAACTTTACAAAGAACTTACTCATATGTCATTATCATATGGGTCTAGGAAGTCAAATCTTTAATGTTGGAAATGCTATTTAGGAGCTTTCTCTAGCTTAAAGCCCTTTGAATACTTTAGGGATGTAACTATTACCAGAATTCCATATCAGCATTGCTAATGTTTTGCTGGCTGCAAATACTGGCAGTTGTCATCCCAACACAGTGGATGAAAAAACCTTACTAGACCATAGATGGAATCTATGGAAGCTTTGGTCATTTGGAAAGGAGAATATTACAAATGATGCAGAATACTATAATTTAAAATAATATAGTCAGAGATACTAGAACAAGATCCTTCTGCAAAGCAAGACTTTATATTAAAAAGAAAGATATAAAAACAAAGACCTAGGTAAAGCTACTTAGTCAGTCATGAAAGTTTTAACTTGGTTTTCCTAAGCAAAACTTATCCTTCCTGTAAAAGATGTTGCAAAGGGATAGTTATCTTTCCACAAAGACAAGTGGTCATCCAGGTTTTTGCAGCCCATACCTAGTAGCCCCAATTTTGCACTACAACTCCCAATGCGCACATTAACTAGGCATTGTTCTAAATCAGAATCCAATGCTTCTGGAAGAAACCAGCTTTGAGAAAGCTATTCTGGCTATCCACAAGTGATCTTTGTTTATTTGTCATTCTTTCCAGAATCCTTACAATTTTTCAGAGGTTGTAAATCAGGGATGTCAAACTCACATCATCAGCTGACGTATCGTGACTTTTTTCTCCTTCACTAAACTGAGTGTGGGCGTGGCCAGCGCGTGCCATATCCAGCCGCGAGTTTGACACCCTTGTTGTAAACGATCACATAACAGTCTTCCACCCTAAGTTTCCCTGGTTTGTGACCAAGTTTGCCTACAATCCTGAAAGTCACTTCTTTTTTTTTTTACCATTTTAATCAATTAGCTGTCTATAAAAAGCTTGGAGGTGTTGCCATGACACCCTATCATGGCAGTTGCCACCAAATGCCTTCACATCAGGAGAGATGGATTTGCCACCCTCCCTACTGCAGATAAGAAGGTGATGGGGAGAGGATGAGGATGAGGAAAGGGACAGGAAGAGGCTGCTGTGGGTGGTGGCTTATGTTCTCCTATCCATCATAATAGCTTCAGCCTCTGGTATTCATTTCCAGTTCCCATGACCATTCACCATCCTTTTGCATCATGAAACTGGGAAAGGTTTCAGGGATCTTGTGCTGAAAATAGAATACTATCCCTTTCTTCCTCTTTTCAGAGTACATATATGTTGCCTGGACTGATTTCTTTGAAAATATTCTTTTAGAGACTGGTGTGGTTTGGGAGAAATTACCAGCTCCTTCCTACTCAGGTAGAGGTCATATCTATATATTAATTCTTACCTCCTGTTGGACATAATTGTATGTTGGGTTTTATTTCCACTTATTATGTGCAGTATAGAATCATAAAATCCTAAGGCTGGAAGAGACCTTGGAACTCCCCGCTCAAGGCAGGAGCCTTATATACTATCCCAATTAAATGGTTGTCCAGTCTATTTTTGAAAACCTCCTGTGATTTAATTAATATCCTCTTCACACCTGATTTATCATCTGCATCGGCAGTGGGCAGATCTCTGTGAGAAATGCTATTGTAAGGGGAAGAGGTGGAATTAACCAGGACTTTCTGGTATGCTTTTTCTAGTTCTTTTATTGTGTTTTTTTTTTTCAAAAATAGTAAACTTAATATAGCAAAATGTAGGAGGAAATATTGGAAATGCAACCAGTTAATTCTTAGATTCACAATCAATCCTTTTCTTTTTTCCTCCCTTTATTACATTCGTATAGGAAGATGGTAAATTAAGACTGTTTAATGCCTGATTAGGCCAAGACTGAGTAATGAGCTTTATGGATTAGTAAGAATTTGAGCCTGTGATTGTTTATGCTGGTACCTAATGCAAGTTATTCAAAGACAACAAATGATAGCTACTGTACTGTAATGTACCGTTAACAGATTTGCTCTGTAAAAATCCAACCAAGACCTAGATGGCTAGCAAAGAGGTAAGAAAACTTGTAACTGTTTGCTAGCATGTTGTGGTCATCTAAATTCTTCCACCCAGGCTCACTTCATTTTGTTCTCTAACATATTGTGTAACTGCAATCCACGCATAACAGAAACTTGCAGGGAGAGAAAGGACTGTTCTACCTGACTGGACTGGAACATTTATTTTTTGATTTAGAAGTACTAACTGTACACTGGGAATATTTGACCAATGGACAAGAGCCATAATAATAATAAAATATAAAAATTGCCATCTTTCTATGTGATGTGAGAGCAAATTTTTGTCAAAGTTTTGAATTTGAAATGTTTGAAGCCTGGTTCATATCAAATATGAAACATTGTTGAATTTCAAAAAATCTCTTCCTTCATTCTAGACGTGTACCAAGCTTGACCAACTCGTTTTTTTAAATAGTTATTTAAAATGGTCAGAAGCTTTGAAACATTTCAAGCTTGAAACATTTCAACTGTAGAACAAGAGCATGCATGAAAAATGAAGAGGAGGTCCAAACCAGTAAGATAATGTGAAATTTCCCATAGTGAAATAATTTCTGTGGTTAACACTATGTCATTGATTTTTGTACACAATTCGATGTGTGCAAAATTCAAAACAATAATTTTGAACTGATCCTGGTTTGAATATTCCGGAAATGTGTTGTGCATGAAACAGCTTTGTGTTGAGTTCAAACTGGTGTCTTGAGTGTCAGTCAGGCCATTTTGAGTTCAGAATACTTCTGAAATGGTCAGAAGAGCACTGAAACATTGCGAGGAAGGTAGAAGCAGTTATTCTGAACTCTGAACTGAATACAGTAATTTGGAGTTCAGTGGAACAGTTCGGTCTAAAAAATGAATTTTTGCACACCAATACAGGTAGTCCTTGATTTACAACCACAGTTGATCCCCAAATTTTCAGTTGCTAAGTAAAACATGTGTTAAGTGAGTTTTGCTCCATTTTCCCACCTTTCTTGCCACAATTATTAACCACTGTAGTTGTTATGTTAGCAACCCGATTGTTATGTGAATTTGGCTCCTCCATTGACCTGGCTTGTCTGAAGTCCCAAAAGGGGATCACATGACCCCAAGACATTGCAACCATCATAAATATGAGCCAGTTGCCAAGTATCTGAATCTTGATCCCCTGGCGATGGCATCCCCTGGCGATGCTGCAATGGTTGTAAATATGAAAAACGGTCATAAGTCCCTTTTTTCCAGGGCCATTGTAACTTTGAATGGTCACTAATGGAACTGTTGTAAGTTGGACTACCTGCATTGATTAGATGAGTGCAGGAGCTGTAGAGTTTTCAGTCCCTAGCAGTTGTCCTGTATCAAAGTATAATAGTGCCCCAGAACATCAAATACTGTTTCAAGTGGGTAATTGCGACTCTAAATAGCAATAGCACTTAGACTTATATACAGCTTCACAGTGCTTTACAATGTTCTCTAAGCAGTTTACAGAGTCAGTATATTGCCCCCAAAATCTGGGTCCTCATTTTACCCATCTCAGAAGGATGGAAGGCTGAGTCAACCTTGAGCCTGGTGAGATTCGAACTGCCAAATTGCAGGCAGCCGGCAGTCAGCAGAAGTAGCCTGCAGTGCTGCACTCTAACCGCTGCGCCACCACAGTTCTTAGTATTCATAAATATTACGAGTGCCTTTTAAACTGCCTGTAATATAACCTAAATTAGCTATAAATATTGGCAGGTAAATGATGGCCACTACATAGAGATATTAGGAGCTCGTGGCATCGAAGCCAACCCTGTTCTATTAACTCCATGGGAATAGGACAAGTCATCATAAGCCATAGTGTAAAGCAGGATCTCTTATCTATTAAGGAAACAAGAAGAAGCAATTATCACACAATTGTAGCACAATCCTTCAACTCCATGAGAAAGCTCAGTACATGCAATGTAGATATGAGTCACATTCTGCCAGACTCATTCTTCTGTTTAGGGGCTGCAAGATCTTTATGTAAGATCCCTAGGTACACAAAGCTTTGTGCTCTCATTTCACCCCTGCCCCCAACTCCAGCTAGCAATTACCATCTGGCACTTAAAGAGTTTCCTTTTCACCAGCTTTTCCCATTGTTCTGGAGCCAGAGAGCAACCCTCTGTCTCAAGGTCGCTCTGCCTCAGCCATTGGAAGGCAGTTGTTTCTCCTAGGAGTGGCTGACAGAGAACAAGAAACTTCTTGCTCTTGTTGTGATATTTATGGAACTAACTTAGACCCTGGATCCTGCAAACTCAGAGATTGTTTTTCCCAGGAGAGAAAAAATTCAGAGCATTTGACACACGAATCAGGAAGTATGAATTTCAGCTGGAAACCTGGGCTGTTTGAATAAGTTAGAGTAAGCAACTTTTTAGGGACTTTGAACCATGTGCCAAAGACTGCCCTTCCAAAATGCAGCAGTGGAGTCCAGGAAAAATAACCAAATCTTATCTAATTTTATTACAATTTAAAAATTAGTATGGTTATTCTTAGTTGTACATTTAATACTCTACCCCCCAAAAAATAACAATTTGGAAATAATTTTGGAGGTCACTGAGACTTGCATCCAAGTATTTTATCCCTCTAAATTTTTATCTCTATAAGAAACTCTCCGTAACAGGTTCTTGTTATGGGGATGATATTAGGAGTGAGATCTTCACATTCAGCATCTTGAGTTGTTGGAGAGAGAAAAATGGCATATACATAGAGCTTAAAAAATAAACAACACCAACCTCAGGTTTTTTATTTACCCATAGCAAGAAACTTTGAAAGCGGTAGCTTTCTGTCCTTTTGACGCCATATTAAAAGAATGGCAAAGAACAGACACACATTTCTGAAATATCATTTTATATAAATGAAACCATGACTAAGTATGGTCTCAGGTCCCTTGGTACCCCTTTCCTTGTATTTGAGGCTGGTATATGCCAGTAGACCTAGCGCTTCTGCGGGTGGACACAGAACTTGTTTTCTACTTCTTGCTTTGAAGGTGCTCCAAAGAGATTGTTACTGTAACTCAGGATACACAACAACATTTTGAACTCAGGCTATTTAAGTCTTAATTAATGCTAAATATTTATTTGGGTTCAAACATCAAATGAAATCATTGCTAATTGAAAGTGCAAGGGAAAGCTTCAGGCTTGACCAGCATGTTAGAGTGAAGAGCTTTTGAATCAGAAATTCATAATTATCAACCATGGTTTGCCAATGCATTCAACTGTAGTCTTACGTTCTGATGGACTGAGTTGGAAGGGCGGATGTCTAATTATGGTTAGGTGTGACACTTTTTGCTCTATCTCTCCATGTACTGAATTGATTGGATAATACAACTCAGTGGAGAAACTTAGCTTGCTCATTAGCTGGCACTCATGAAATGTGAAGATTTCCCAGTCTGGCACCATATCCCAGTGGCATATCTTCTACCTTGCTTGCAGAAATTTCCATATTTAATCTTTAACATGTTGACTTAAACAGTCAGAAAGCAGATGACTGAAGAGAGTCTGCCTGAAAATGTCAAGAGCCTTTGTTTCTCAGATTGGACTAGAGGAGATGACTTTCAGATGACTGGAAGTATGATTTCCATAACTCCAAAATGTATGTTCAGTGGTGAAGATTATAGATTTTTTTTAGCCCAATTATTTGTAGGATCCCTGGATGCTCCGTCCTAGATCTGAAATACTGGAGAAGATGGTTTCATATGTTACCCTACCAAATGATAAAGTGAACAAACTAAATAAGGATCCAATCTTCCTCCACTTCACTTCAAATGTTCTTACCTGGTAGAGAAAATCATTTATTTAGACTTGCAACTGTGATATTTGAATTTAAATTCCATTTAAGATATGCCTTGAGTGACTTTGAACAATTCTTTGTCTGTTGCCTTCTCCTCCAGGATTTCCTCAGTGAAAATCCATAGTACTGTAGTGACCTATCTTACAAAACCAAAGCATGGCTAAATAAAATAAACATCAGTATTTCCCAAGAATTAGGAAGAGTATTAATGGTCAAATTATATTTATATAATAACTATATGTTTATTATAAATCTCTGTAGTGCCGTATATATTTGAAGAGGTTTCCTCATATTTTGGGGAAGATTTCGAAAGAGAAGTAGGCACAAGGTGCCAATAGACACCAATAGAAAGGAAAATACTTTCTTGCAACATCTCCTTTCAAATTTTAAAAAGATTTGTTCTAATTAAAAACCCAGGGGGAAAAAAGCTAGCACAATGCATAGCACCAGCCTTTAGCATTGTCTTTCTTTAGAAGGATGCCTCTGAAAACCACACAAGTATTCTTGGAAAATAAAAATGGCCAATGGAAATTGCATTCAGTGTTTTGCATGAAATATGTACACTAGCAATGAAAATTAGATATAGAATATTGAGAAGGAAAGAAAGGGTTGGTAGGGGAATCTTGCCACTCTGTCTTCTGATAAATAAAGGTTTTATGATTCACCATGTATGTCAAGGATTCTACTTTGGAGAGTGCTGTAACTTGTCTTAAACAATTTACATTTGTTCACAAGCCTAAGAAAATTATTTTTCTCAGGTCAGAGGACATGATACAGTAATATGAGAATCCCTCATATATTAGTATGAGAGCAGAATGTATATGCAATAAATAATGCAGAGGAGCAGCTCAAAGGCCTATTTGAGAAATTATTTGAGGGCCTAAGAAGACATTGCGCTGAAAATATGTAATAAGATTATCATTGGTTGGTTGGTTGGTTATCTTAATAGCCACACTTTATGGAGAAATTTATGTAACACCCTAGAGGTAGAGAGGTGACTAATTCCTCTCCCTATATTGTTTCCTCAGCAATAATCTTTCTCCGTGTTTCTATTTATTGATGCAAGCACACATACAACAACTTCTTTTTGCTTCATGCTAAAACCAGCACCATCTTATTTTTCAGGCCACAAAAGTACAAAAAATATTCATAAAATTACAAAGTCATTTTGGGTTCAAAAGACCCTGGAATACACTAGATGCTTTGCCCATCTTCACATCAGACGTAAAGAAAGCAATAGGTACCTGGGAGGTATATAATGCATTGGGATTGCCAAAGTATAGTGGAAGCACTGGATTAGTGTTTAGGGATTTGAGTTCATTGGCTCTTCAATCATTTGGAGGCAATCTGGCAGTACCTGCTCCCTAGAGTGAGTTCTTCATCTACAAAGTGAAATACTTTAAAAAATCTCATATGGCTGAAATACAATTAAGACTGTTATCCAGAATAACTTTGTCTCCCTGCAACTTAAGAAACTTAATCTGTCTGTCTTGTTCTGAATCATAAAGTACCAGTCATGATTTTCTTCTGAGTTCCAGCCTTCAGATAGATGGTCATATTTCTGTCATTGTTGCTCAGTCCTATAGTTGAGCAGTTCCCACAGTCTCACTAAAGTTCTCTGAGCATGAGCAGATCTATGTTCACTTCAGTATGAAAAGCAAATCAGACTCTGTATTGATCCCTGCTAATTGATCCAAAGGGCAGTTGGGATCTTCTACCTGATCCCAGCCTTCTCCTTCCGTGATGCAAGGTTTGTGCAAATGGGAGCTTTCTGTCACTATTGCAGGAGGGAGAACAGGCATGTAGGCATGATGCAATGGTTGGCAAACCATGGACTGTGCTATGAAAGTACAATTTACTTCCTGTGCAGGTCTGAACCCATATTCCAAATTTAATGGACATGCTTTAATTTAGCTCCACATCGCTATCCTTTGCATCTCAGAACCTTTCTGGCAACAATGGCCCAGAATTTGTCAAAGTTTTTGAGGCAGGTTTTGTCCAATAGAAAATATAGTGGAACTATTACTTTCCAGGATTTAGAATAACAGAACTGAAAGGGACCTTGGAGGTCTTCTAGTCCAACCCCCTGCTCAAGCAGGAGACCCTACACCGTTCCAAACAAGTGGCTGTCCAGTCTTCTTCGTAAAAGCCTCTAATGATGGAGCACCCACAACTTCTGAAGGCAAGCTGTTGCACTGGTTAGTTGTTCTACTATGCTTCTATTGATATATTCAGATGACATTGAAAAGTTGTAGAAAGAACCTAATAAGAGATATTTGTAGTCTGGTGAAAAAGCCATTCTAAGCATTAAGCAGCTTCTAAGATGATCTCAAGAACATATGTTGGGTTTCCTTTGAACTAGCTCGTGGGTTATTATTAATAGGAAAGACTACGGATTTGAATACTCTTCTATAATAAATGTTCCACTCACCTGTTTCCAGACTATGTTATATTTAGTCCTATGTTCCACTGCTGGATTCTGTAAGCTGACAACACACCCAGGTCTAATGGAAAGTTCACCTCCTGGGCCTCTGAAAGGAAATTCAGAGGTAACTACCTCTTTTTCCTAAGTCAGAATAACAAGCCGTAGGGTGAGTTGATGCAGAAACCCTTCTACTGTTCCAAACTGTTACCTAAGACAATATTTTTACTATCTTTGCATCTCAAAAGTAATTCATAGAATCGTAGAATCTACAAATTCAGGAAGGATAGTTCATTATCATTTGGTTGGTAATTGATTCCACTTTTGAACTGCTTACACTTTTAAGCTGTTTTCCTTTTATAATTGTCTTCCTATAATTTAAACTCAAATACTTTGGCCACCTAATGAGAAGGAAGGACTCACTGGAAAAGAGCCTAATTTATTTTCAGGTTCCAATCCCTAATCCTCTTAATTGCTGACCATTCCATTTTCCCTGAATCTTAAAAGACAGTCCTTAAAACATAACTTAGTACTTTGGAATGGGGTCAGGCTGATGAAGAATATTTACTGGAATGATTACTTCCTGTGATTTGAAAACTCTACGTTTTCTTTGCTTTTGTTTCTCCTTGTAGGATAAATTCTGCTCAGCAGGATAGTTACCGTATTTGCCGGCGTATAAGACGACTTTTTTGCCCTGAAAAAGATGCCTCCAATTGGGGGGGTCGTCTTATATGCCGGGTCGCCTTATACGCCGGCAAATAGTAATTGGGAAGCACTGCGGCTGCCCGCGGCTGAGGCACTTTGCGCACCATGGAAGCGAATCCCGTGAAGCCGAAAGGAGCAGCCAGCCTTCTCCCAGCTCCCAAGGAAAGCGAGGCTCGCACCGCCCGAGCTCCGCTGAGGTATCCGGCTGGGGCTGTCAGGAGTTGTTACCGCTGGCGCGGCTCGCGCGGCTCCAGTCCCACGTTGCCTCGGGAAGGGAAAGGCAAAGCCGCGCTCTTCCTTTTTGCCTTTCCCTTCCCGAGGCAACGCGGGACTGGAGCGCGCGGAGCCGCGCCAGCGGCAACAACCTGACAGCCCCAGCCGGATACCTCAGCGGAGCGAGCAGCCTGCTTTTGGGAGCTGGGAGAAGGCTGGCTGCTCCTTTCGGCCTCACGGATTCGCTTCCTGACGGTAGACAAAAGTGCCTCAAAAAAAAAAAAAAAGTGCAAAAGTGGAAGGCGTGCGGAAGAGGGGCGAGTATATAACAAACTATATTTTGAGTGGAAATGTTGGGGGTCGTCTTTACGCCGGGTCGTCTTATACGCCGGCATATACGGTACATGCTCAGATTCTTTGGGGGAAAGGGAGCAATGACATAGAGCTGCCTTCCCTACTCTCTTGACCTTAGCTTGACTTAGATTTCCGCTCCCTCAACTATCACAGTCTCTTCCTCATATGAAGTTCAACATCTAAAGGGGCCACGAGGTTGGAGCTGGCTGAAGGCTTGACATTGGATTGAATTATGTGGCCTATGAAAGAAGCATATTAAATGAAAATAATCTTGAAGGTAGGACTGGGTGTTGTACTCTCTAGATTAGGCCAGAGGTTTCCTGTGATTAGCCTACAAGAAAATGTAAAATGGCTTCCCCTACCATTAAGGAACAAAATGGCCACCTCAGGAAGTTGATGTTGTGTCTTGTAGCAACTTCTTTACCATCATGTATTTATTTTTAGAGTGCTGGATAGTTGTTTGTAGGGTTGCCTACAATTATGACTTTGCTCAGCCAACACATTACATAGACTGGGGGAAGTCACCATCTGCTATCATACCTCAGGACATAGGTATCCTGTATGGCCCTTGATAGACCCCTCTCCCTGTGATGTACCCATGTATTGACTGTCCAGCAAGAGTTTGGACCTAATTTAGGGTTTACAAAATGTGGTACCTGCATACAAACATCTGATGGAGGAACAATGGACAAGGTAAAATTGCAATGCCCACAATTGATTGAAATGCACATAGATGGAGAGGCAGCAATTACATAAAGATGGTAGTAGGGCCCTGAATGGCAGAACAGAAATTACAACAGTAGGTGAATAGCTTTCTCTGAAGCAAGATCATATATGTGCTTGGAAAACTCATCTCTTCAGCCTCCACCTGTGTTATTACATGACAAATATTTTGTATTATTGCAAGGCAGAAGCATAAGAAATCAGAGCCATTCATCTGTTTTGGAAGGGATATAGAATGGGCATAATTCCAGAATAATCTATTAAGGTGCCTAACTAAAGGAATTGATGGAAGGAACCTTGGCGAGGTTAGACATGGAAATCCCAGCCTCACCAGGGAAATCAAATCCAGATGGTTCCTTACACCTTTCCCAAGAAATCCTGACATTTTAAGTTTGTTGATCAGCCCTCATGGTCCCTCCCTCGCCTGTGCTCCAGCAACAACCAGCTTTAAACATATTTCCACACAGCTGGAGGGAAACCCCAGCTGCAATCATGAAAAATAACAAATAATAAAAGAGGTTGTGAGCAGCAGTGAGGCTGGCAGGAAACATTCCCAGTAGCACCTGCTTCCTGAGTGCGACATTTATTTGATCCCCTGGTACCATCTGGGCCATGCCCCAATCTTTTGTTTTTGTTAAGAGTTTAGAAAAACAATTCAGCTTTGACTAATTGCTCTTTAAGGTTTAGGGACTCACCCTTTTTCCTCCTCTCCAATTTCCTCTCCCGCTCTTCCACTCAATTACACCCCCTGCAATGCTTCCCTCCACCCTCTTCTCCTTCCCATCTCTGTCCAAACCACCTATCACGAAGGAACAGTTTTATATATCTATTTCCAATGATGAAGCCCTCACAATGGAACGGTTTGCCTTTACTGCGCTGAATCTTCCAGCATTATTTTGTCTCTAAGGGAACTCCTGGCACGATGGAATGAGAATTTGCCTCTTCTTTTCGCATAATCTCTTCAGATTAAGGTTTGGGCTGGCCATGATTTAGGATCGGTTGTTAATGCAACCTTTTCTTAAGGGTGGAATGATTTTCATCCCAGATAGATAAAGTATGTGTTATAATTAAAAATGCACAAAATGTTTCCATCAGGAAGAGGTGGAAACAAGAACAGGATCTTAAATGCTCATCAGCATTAGATCATACTCTACATTTTCAGTTCTGTGGGTATATTTTCCACCTGCTTTGCTTTTGTTTCGGAAGCCCATTGAGATTGGAATTCTACTGGATTAATGACACTTTACCAAGATTCCCCTCTTTCCTTAAAGCCCTTTGAAATCCATCAACAACAGCCTGAACATTTTTTCAGGCATGAAACCTAGGAAAAATGTTGAGATTGCCAAGGGTTAGCTCAGTGTTCCCTCTGACCTGACCTATCTGAAATGACAAAAAGTATTATTCAGATAGTATCCCCTGAGTTGCTGTAACTCCTGGAAAAACACACATCTTCCTTCTCACCTTCTGTTGTGGGGGCGTTATAATAAATTACTCCCTCTGCCCAATACACAGTCATGTTGCTATGGTGGGAATCTGTGTGAAGATAGTGGGAGGCAGGCAGGCAGACTGATTGGTTGACAGACACATAATTCTTCCAAAAGCAACTTAGTTATATTGATTGTACCAGGGACACACAGTAATTGCAGACAGGCCCTATGTGTTTTACTTTAAGATGTAGGCAGATCATTTGATTGTTTGTAGACCCCAATAATTCTTGCAGGGTGTACCCAGGTAAAGCGAGGAGTGGTGAAATTAATAGGCATCCCTTTCTCTGGCAAGGGATTAATGGATTGCAAAATGTCAGTCTGTGTGGTTTTCTTCCTCTCTCCTACTCAAGTGATTGCCTTGAAACAAAAAGACCCTCTTGAGATGAGATGCTCAAGTGTTGTTGTCATCAAAGAAAGAATGGATTGTCCATAAGCACCAGCATTGCAAAAGGAAAGACCAGAGTTGGTCCAGTTTCAGATAAACCAGCACAGTGTAAGAAAATAACATTCTTTAAAAAAAAAAACAATGATACCTAATCAGAAAGGTCTGAATCAAATTTGGATTGGTAGAAATTCCTGTTGTGAAGTTCTCTAGCATTGGATCTGAATGGCATAGCAATGCTGCATCGATATGAATGCTGCTCCCAAAAAGTGATCCTTGAGGATTTCTTTTCAACCTAATGGGATTGACATTTTGAAGTCCTGCAAGTCTTTCTGTCATTATCCGTGTTTTTAAATATCCTCAAAAATCAACTGAGGTCAACCCAAGATGCTATCAAATATGCAGTCAATCTCTATTTTCTGTCCGATCTAAGGAAGGAACCAGACATGCTCAGCCAGTGTTTGGCCATGGTAATGGACCAGATGAAGGTCTATATACTGAAACCAAATTCCACCACCCCCAAGACAAAGGGGATGGTTCAGCTTTCAACATATACTGGAAAGAGCTGCATTCTCTATAAAGCATCATGTCTGCAAGATCTGTAGGTACTTTTAGAACTTTGTCTTTAAAGTCATCTGTGGCACAGAGTGATTTTTACTAGTTAACACATCAGATATAACCTCACTTCTACAAAGTAAAGATCTAAGATAATTTCTTATTTTCTGTAATATGTTGTGCATATTACATAAACCAGGGGTTCCCAATCTTTTCTATATCCTGAACCCCTAGAACGCTTCTGATATATTCTCGCACCCCTTACAAAAATAAATACAGTAATTATATGCATATAATTATGCATATACACTATAATTTTGAAACTTCCAAACCCAAGTTTTTGCACCCTCTGGAATATCGTTTTGCACACACACACCCCAGGGGTTGCAGGCACCCTCAGTTGGGAACCCCTGACATAAACAGACTATTACTGCTGTTGCTGTCCTTATAGATGATCTAGAAAATTTAGGTGATGCAAATTATGCCCATTACTATAGAATAAGGTCTGGGACTGGGACTTCTGATGACATTGTGGCATGGGTCAAGTATCAGTGATGCTCAGATCATTTGCAGGACAAATTTGAAGCATCATACTAACCTATCAAGACATTCAGCATGTATGACCACAGTATCTGAAGAAGTGTTTCCCCATCCTATGTAAGCCTTGAGACTACCATTAGATGTCAGAGTCCATCATGTGACTTAGATCAATGGTTATCATCAGATACTACATCTTCCAGTAGAACTTCCAGTAGAACTGTGTCCCCCCAGCTATAACATTTTGTTCCCTGAGAGGTTTATCTAATAACTTATTTTGTTGCGTTCTGCATTGTGTTTGTCAATACGACACGAACACAATACAGAAGCCTGATTGTTCGGGTATTTTCCCACATCATTATAGTTGTGCTTTTAAAGTTGTAGCAACGTTTCAGCAGAATCTCATCTGCCAACATCAGGCTTCTGTATTGTGTTCGTCTGTGAGTCAGACTTTTACAGTTGTTTCAGTTTTAAATTTGGGGCTAGCCTACTGCTGTCCCAGAATGGTTTTTTCTTCATTCTGATTGGTTGGGAGTCTTGGTCTGTGTTTATTGGTCTTGGAGTTTGCTGTGTTCTGCTTGATTGGTGTTTCTAATATATTCTGTCTGTTTTGTGGCTTTTTTTGTCTTGGTTGGCTGGCAACATTGTGTTCCTGTATTGGAGGCTTTTAGTGCAGCTTGGCTCCGAGTAAATGGACGGCTATCATTTGTTAGGAAGCTAGGTTTCATCTGGGTGCCTGGTTGGGGTGTGTTTGAACTGGAGGTATCAGAGGGGATCTGTTTGTGCCCAGGCGTTTGCCTGGCTTGTGGTGTGGATATTTTTTTGTTTGTGAGTGCAGGCTTCCAAATAATTGACAGTCTGGTGGAATCATCTCTTCTATTCATGCTTTCAGGTCTTTTTTCAATCTCTATGGCTTCTCTGATAATTCTGTGATAGCCGTCCATTTACTCGGAGCACAACCAATCCCCCACCTGAACAGAATACACCCCCAGCCAATCAGAACACAGCCAACCCCCCAACCAATCAGAACACAGCCAAACCTCCAACCAATCAAGTCACACCCCACTAGCAGTTAAAAGGAAGAAGCAGCTGCAAGCTCACATTACTCTGAGAAGCACAAGCCGAAGACACAAGCCTGAAGATGATGAATGAGACTTCATCGAAACGTCGCCAGACACTTCCAATTTACGCGGTAGAAAACCTGAATAACCAAAGATCCACATACAAATACCCATGAGAACCTCAGAATATATATATATATATATATATATATATATATATATATATATATATATATATATATATATATATATATATGTGTGTGTGTGTGTGTGTGTGTGTGTGTGTGTGTGTGTGTGTGTGTGTGTGTGTGTATATGTTTTCTGAGGTTCTCGGGTATTTGTATGTGGATCTTTGGTTATTCGGGTTTTCTCCGCGTAAGATTGGAAGTATCTAGGCAACGTTTCGATGAAGTCTCATTCATCATCCTCAGGCTTCTGTCTTCAGCTCTGCGCTTCTCAGAGTGATGTGAGCTTGCAGCTGCTTCTTCCTTTTAACTGCTAGTGGGGGTGTGACCTGATTGGGTGGGGGCTTGGCTGTGTTCTGATTGGTGGGGTGTGTTCTCATTGGTTGGGGTTTTGGCTGTGCTCTGATTGGTTGGGGGTTGGCCATGTTCTGATTGGCTGGAGGTGTGTTCTGTTCAGGTGGGGGCTTGGTTGTGCTCAGGTTGGTCTTAGCTACTGGGGATTTGAGCTGGTGAGCTGTGATCTTGCTGTTTGGCCTCAAGTTCGTGGTCGTGCTGCATCTTCATGGTGGGGGTCAGTTCGCTTCATGTATGGCTCAGAGGGGTTTGAAGTGGGTAGTGATGCAGCTGCAGTGCGGCTTCTGGTCTGTGGTCGTGTCTCATCTTCTGTGTGGGTGTGGAGTCTGCTTTTTACGTGGAAGTGTGGTGGTGGCATCTCGTGTGGCCCTCGTGGGTGTGGGTCTGGTGTCATTCATCATGTTAGGTACTCGTCTGTTCATGAGGGCGGGTTTCCAAATGGCTGGTAAGCGGGAGGTGTCATCTCTTTTGTTCATGCTGTGTGGGCGTTTTTCTATCTCTATGGCTTCTCTGATTATTCTGTTGTTGAACCAGAACTATCGCCAAAACCGAACACTTCACACCCACACAGAAGATGAGACACACCACAGACCAGAAGCCGCACTGCAGCTGCATCACTACCCACTTCAAACCCTCTGAGCCCTACATGAAGCGAACTGGCCCCACCATGAAGATGCAGCACACCACGAACTCGAGGCCAAACAGCAAGATCACAGCTCACCAGCTCAAATCCCCAGTAGCTAAGACCAACCTGAGCACAACCAAGCCCCACCTGAACAGGACACACCTCCAGCCAATCAGAACATGGCCAACCCCCAACCAATCAGAGCACAGCCAAAACCCCAACCAATGAGAACACACCCCCACCCAATCAGAACACAGCCAAGCCCCCACCCAATCAGGTCACACCCCACTAGCAGTTAAAAGGAAGAAGTAGCTGCAAGCTCACATCACTCTGAGAGCGCAGAGCTGAAGACAGAAGCCTGAGGATGATGAATGAGACTTCATCGAAGCGTTGCCTAGATACTTCAATCTTACCTTGGAGAAAACGAATAACCAAAGATCCATATATATATATATATATATATATATATATATATATATATATATATATATATATATATATATATATATATATATCATATATATAAATATTCTGAGGTATTTGTATGTGGATCTTTTTGGTTATTCGGGTTTTCTCCCGCGTAGTATGGAAGTATCTAGGCAACATTCGATGAAGTCTCATTCATCATCTTCAGGCTTCTGTCTTCAGCTCTGTGCTTCTCAGAGAAGTTTTTGCACCCTCTGGAATATCGTTTTGCACACACACACCCCAGGGGTTGCAGGCACCCTCAGTTGGGAACCCCTGACATAAACAGACTATTACTGCTGTTGCTGTCCTTATAGATGATCTAGAAAATTTAGGTGATGCAAATTATGCCCATTACTATAGAATAAGGTCTGGGACTGGGACTTCTGATGACATTGTGGCATGGGTCAAGTATCAGTGATGCTCAGATCATTTGCAGGACAAATTTGAAGCATCATACTAACCTATCAAGACATTCAGCATATATGACCACAGTATCTGAAGAAGTGTTTCCCCATCCTATGTAAGCCTTGAGACTACCATTAGATGTCAGAGTCCATCATGTGACTTAGATCAATGGTTATCATCAGATACTACATCTTCCAGTAGAACTGTGTCCCCCAGCTATAACATTTTGTTCCCTGAGAGGTTTATCTAATAACTTATTTTGCTGCGTTCTGTATTGTGTTCGTCATCAATTACGCCACGAACACAATACAGAAGCCTGATTGTTCGGGTATTTTCCCACATCATTATAGTTGTGCTTTTAAAGTTGTAGCAACGTTTCAGCAGAATCTCATCTGCCATCATCAGCTTCTGTATTGTGTCCGTCTGTGAGTCAGACTTTTACAGTGGTTTCAGATTTGAATTTGGGGCAGCCTATTGCTGTGCCAGAATGGTTTTTTTTTTTTTTTTTCTTCATCCTGATTGGTTGGGAGTCTTGGTCTGTGTTTATTGGTCTCGGAGTTTGCTGTGTTCTGCTTGATTGGTGTCTCTAATATCTTCTGTCTGTTTTTGGCTCTTTTTGTATCTTGATTGGCTGGCAGCATTGTGTTGCTTTAATGGAGGCCTTTAGTGCAGCTTGGCTTCGGGTAAATGGACGGCTATCATTAGTTAGGAAGCTGGGTTTCATCTGGGTGCCTGGTTGGGATGTGTTTGAGCTGGAGGTATCAGGGGGATCTGTTTGTGCCCAGGTGTTTGCCTGGCTTGTGGTGTGGAGATTTTTTTGTTTGTGAGTGCAGGCTTCCAAATGATTGACAGCCTGGTGGAATCATCTCTTCTATTCATGCTTTCTGGTCTTTTTTTCAATCTCTATGGCTTCTCTGATGATTCTGTGATTAGGGTTTCTATAGTGGCCAGGGTTTTGGTGCCATTGAAGTTGATGCTATGACCTGTGGCTTCCATGTGTTGGACTAGTGAGGAAGTGTGTTCCAGCTTTTTGACTGCATTTTTGTGTTCATCCAGGCGGGTGCTTATTCTTCTATTGGTCTGTCCAATGTATGTGGCCGGGCATGATGCACAGGGGACTTCGTATATGCCTTGGTTTTC
This sequence comes from Notechis scutatus, assembly GCF_049901735.1. Classification (NCBI taxonomy): domain Eukaryota; kingdom Metazoa; phylum Chordata; class Lepidosauria; order Squamata; family Elapidae; genus Notechis; species Notechis scutatus. Next base: position 51,843,992 of record NC_142010.1, on the reverse strand, counting down.
CAGGTCAATTTTATCTTTGGGGTTGCTAAGGATGGCTGCTATTTTTCTGTCTGTTTTGAAGGCAGTCCTGATGTGATGTCTGTGTAGTACCTTACTAATTTTGTCTGTAGTACCTCTTATGTAGGGCAGGACAGCTGTTCCATAGGTCTGTTCATCTTCTGGGTCTCTATTATGTTTCAGTGTGTTTTTGTGGATCAAGCTGGTGATTTTGCTTTTGTGGAAGCCGTTGGCTGTCAGTTTTTACCACTGTAAAAGTCTGACTCACAGACGGACACAATACAGAAGCCTGATGATGGCAGATGAGATTCTGCTGAAACGTTGCTACAACTTTAAAAGAACAACTACAATGACGTGGGAAAATACCCGAACCAAGCCGAACACCATACATATATATATATATATATATATATATATATATATATATATATATATATATATATATATATATATGCATCATCAGGCTTCTGTATTGTACCAGACAAACCCAATACAGAAGCCTGATGATGGCAGATGAGATTCTGCTGAAATGTTGCTACAACTTTAAAAGCACAACTATAATGACGTGGGAAAATACCGAACAAAGCTGAATGCCATATACATACATATATATATATATATATATATGTGTGTGTGTGTGTGTGTGTGTGTGTGTGTGTGTGTGTGTGTGTATGTGTATGTGTATGTGTATGTGTGTAAATATACATGTATACACACACACACACACACACATATATATTTGTTTTCTTAAGTTTTCGCGGGTACTTACATGTATGGTATTCAGCTTTGTTCGGGTATTTTCCCACGTCATTGTAGTTGTGCTTTTAAAGTTGTAGCAACGTTTTGGCAGAATGTCATCTGCCATCTGCCATCTGCCAAAAGCACAACTATAATGACCTCTATTGCTTTTAACACAGTGTTGGATTTATTATTCTATTTTTTATTTCTTTTTATTTGATTTATTGGTTTCTTTTTATTTATGTTTTAAGAAATATTGGCTTGATTACTAATGTCTACTAGGTAACTAAATTTTTTTTTGAAATTGAATAAATGAAACATAGGTGGAGATTGTATCTGGTTAACTTCAGGGCAATGTCATTTCTCCCTTTCAAAATGCCTGTGACCAGGGATATTTTAAAATGTCAATTAATTAATGTATGTGGAATTCAAAAAGGTATGTTCTGTGAAATATTTTTTTTTGCTTGTTTATCATATTTCTTCCTCCCATGAGCCCCTTATTCCCAATGAAGATCATAAAAAGATCTAAATGTCTAATTCCAGAAGCTTTGAACAACTCCAAAGCTCAGAGCCTTCTTCATAAAGTGAGATAGAATTTCAGATACAGGTTTTCTTGTTCTCTCCTAAAAAGCAATGAAGCTTCCCTTACGTGCCTTATTGAGGATCATGAATAAGTTGAAGGCATTTTGGTGAGTAAGTGAAAAGAAGCAATCATATTTTTTAAAATGACCTTTTTGTATAATTCTAGAATTATAATTCTATAATTCTAGCATGAGGGCATATTTTTGACAATTCAGCATGTTGAATTCTACTACAAAGGTTATGATGAGCTTCACAATAATGTGTGAAATGGGCCATACTAAGACATCTGTTGGAAATATTGCTATCTGACTTCAAACAGAAAAACATCTTGGCAATTCTTCCTACTATCTGTCTCTCATCTATCTCTCATCTATCTCTCTATCTCTCTATCTCTCTATCTCTCTATCTATCTATCTATCTATCTATCTATCTATCTATCTATCTATCTATCTATCTATCATCTATCTATCTTTATCATTTTTGTCTTCTGTCCTATCTTATTGTTATATTTGATCCTAACAGACAGCCTCTCTTGCTACTGGGTGTGTGTGTGAAGGTAGGGACAAGCATGGTCAGTGAAACGCATTGTTTGAGATACCCTGAAAATGACACTGATTGCTGTCTGCCTGGAGGGGCTAATATGGTACCTCTAGTGCCTTTCAAATATGCTGGACTATAATTCCAGGCATCCCAAGGCCAACAGAGATAAGTTCTTAAAAAGCAACCAATCAGTTAAAGCATAAAATAAGCTTTCCTACTTTTTCTCAGAATATAAAATATGAAAGATCAAGGGCCTTAAATATGAACTTCCAATGTCCCCTACCATTTGAAATGACCCGTCTGGATTTTCATGCTTCTTTACCTGATGACTTTAACAGAGTGAACTAGGAGGACAAAGAAACAGAGGATTTCCGGTTCCTTCGTGACGTTGATTGTAAAGACTGCAATTGCAATATTCCTGCTTGGATGGTCCCAGTGCGTCCTCCTTGTAAAAGGCCAATAATTATACTGTAAGGTGTTCCTCAGACTCTGATTGTTGGATTTTCATTTACAAATGTTGTTGAAAAATGTGTTATTTTTCACTCCAGTATTTGAGGAAAACAAAACTAATTTTTTTAAAGGTTATGGTGTACCTTTCACTGGTTGCTCTCAAGATACCAAAATAGTTTTTTCAATTTCTATTTCTAATTTTCCGCTCCTGACAGTTTGCTTTGCTGGAGCCATTGGCGTTACTTCTTTGTTCATTTCTGTCAAACTTTTCCTGCTCTATGATGGCAGGAGTTTTCTGGCATGTACAGTCTTCTGGGAAGTTGGGATTTCCTTTCCTGAAAGTGGAGTTCTTGTCTTTCCTATTGTCCAAGGATGTCTGGGTAACTAATTATCATTATGCTGAACATTATGATAGAACTATATCAAATAGACACCAAGTGAAGAAATACATGAATGTTCACACTAAGAGCTTTGTCAACCTTGTTTCCATGTTACTGTATTCTCAGAGCAAAACTGGAGCTAGAAAATGTTTATTTTATTTATTTATGTTCAAGAATTAGAAAACTCTGTCCTAATTCAGAAAAGTTAACCCAGCTAAGATATTAAACTGCTTTCTCTTTATAAAAGAAGGGAACAAAAAATATACATTCTTGATAGATCTAATAGTATAATAGCTAATAATAGATACATAAAATTCTAACCAATTTGTCCCTACGATGTTACTTGAAATGCCAGAGTTTATGTTGGGTCTCTTGAGTTTAAAAAGTAACTTAAAATTAAAGTATTATGTGTACATGAGACACTTTGGAGAGTCAGAAGCCATCATTTCTCTGTCATTAGGGATTGTTGTTTTAGAGAATTGTGTGAAGGACATTCATTGTATGAGGATTCCCTTGTTGCAGAATGTATATCCTCATCTGTTTCTGTTTCTTACTATGATTAGTAGGAAGAAATGTTTCAACAAATTCAGAACAATTAATGAACAGAGAAAGCATAGATAAGTGATATATAACTGTTATAAATAAAGAATATTAAAGTGAACAGGTAATAAACATACAAGAAAAGAGACTTATTGACTAATTGAGAGATAATTACAGTAAATATATTGAACTATTAAATAGTAAAACAACGCAATAAATGTTAACAATAGTAACAAGTAATACCAAGAAAGGCCAAACAGAGGAGTTTCAGATAATATAGGAAACAAACTAAGCAGGTATTCTATCAATTCATTCGGCTACTATTATCATTCTATCATCTTTCATCTATATAAAATAGAAAAATATATTTTAGGTTGAATGCCATATACAGAATAATAGTGTTGGAAGGGCCCTTGGAGGTCTTCTAGTCCAACCCCCTGCTCAAGCAGGAGACCCTATACCATTCTGGATAACTGGCTGTCCAATCGTTTCTTAAAACCTTCAGTATTGGAGCATCCACAACTTCTGGGGGCAAACTGTTTTACTGATTAATTGTTCTCTCTGATTAATTGATTAATTCTTTTACTGATTAATTGTTCTCAGGAAATTTCTCCTTTGTTCTAGGTTGGATCTCCCTTGACAAGCTTCCATCTTTTATTCTTGTCCTGTCCTCAGGTGCTTTGAAAAGGAAAGTAATTTAATGATTGCATATCTTATGATATCTCAGTTTCCACATGGTGAATTGGACATCAGAAATCTTAACTTTTTTAATATGCATACATACATACATACATACATACATACATACATACTTACATACAATTAGATATGGCAATTGCCTATCTCTTAAAATACAGCTTATAATATGCATACACAATGCTCTCCATTCAAACCAGAGCAAGACACCTCAGACACTGAGGTCATCATGATGGCATGTGTTTTATGATGCAATGATTATGCAAGCAGCATGATTATATGTTGATGTATGTTGCAAGTATATAACTTGTGTGGTTTGCAGACAGCCAGGTGTGTTCCTTTCCTTCTTCCTTAGTTCGAAAGAAAGGAAAGAGAATTCTTTCCCCATGAGTAAGGCTGCTGGACTAGTTCCCCTTTCATGGGAATATGGCTCGAAATGAGCCTCAAAGAGCCTATTCTCTGAAAGTTCTCTTAGGAAGAACATTTTAACCAAATAAAATGATAGGTTAGTCCCAAAGAAGTTGAATGAAACCACAGTGGAATAGGAAAGACTGGAAGGAGTAGGAGGCAAGTCCATTGTCTTCCTCAACACTTCAAGTGGCATGCTAAATTTTCTCTCCTGTTGCTTGCAACAAAATCAGGAGAAATATATTTCACTGCAAATTCTCCAAAGCAGGGCAGCTGAACACGTCTATATTTGTGAATCCAGAAATTCTTTTCCTGACAAATTAAATTGATTATTCAAACATTAGGAATAAAGAAGCACTAATAGATCATTTAGAGCTGGAGCTATAATATTGTTTGCCCTGAAAAAGATTAATGAGCTATTTTTTTTTTCTTGATTTCAGTGGTTGGATGCTCTTCACACACACACACACACACACACACACACACACACACACAGAGAGAGAGAGAGAGAGAGAGAGAGAGAGAGAGAGAGAATAAACTGAGACAAAAATTGAAATTTTATCAGTGAAATCCTGAAATCTTCTCTAGCTTTTGGTCTCCACACCTTTGAGAAACTTTTCCAAATGAGGCAAGCTTTTTCTAAAAATGTATAAGTTAGTTTGTGGTTTTATGACTATTAAAATGAGGTTTTATCATACTGATTATACTGAGGTGTTTACTGATCATGAGCTATTGTGTGTGTGTGTGTGTGTATACATGAATGGCTATTTGAATTTGTTCTATAATGGTCTGGAGGTTGTTTGTGTATGAAAAATGAGATGTATGATGATGCGACATGATCCTGGCATCCAGCTTCATACACAGTGGCCTGTGTCTCTCTCAGTCGCTTGCAGGGCTGGGACTGGATCTTCCTTGTACAATGCATCTCTTCAAATGTTCGGCCTTTTTCCTTCTTTACGCTGATCCACAAGAGAGCCTTCGGTGGGTTTTCAAGCTGCCAGGTCAGCTGAAGGCCTTCGGCAGAACTAGAAGTATTCCAAACATGCCGCAGGAAGAGAAGCTCAGGTTTCCATGGCTTTGGAATGCTGCTACAGGCCAGCCAGGGTTGGCTTTTGTACTGCTCACTTCCTGAAGGGCCGATGCACACTTCCTGTCTCTTCTCCTTTGCTCCCCCATTACCATGTAGCCAAGCCGGCAGTTTTACTGGAAATACTGAGTGTTCTCTGAACTTTTTAGTGCTGGAGCCAACATTTCCATTTGGCTCTGGCTCAAGTGCGTAACCTCCTCTTGAAGAAACACATTTGAGACTCATTTCTTTACAGAAACTAATGTATATGCATATACGCATATAGGCACCTATACTGTGCATGAAAATAGAGATAAAGACAGAGAAGAGAGATAGCAATATAATATATAGCAGAATAAAAACAAATATTTTGGAACCTATTCCTTGTACCTCCTTTTACTTTCAATTACAGGGCAAGTTGTTAAGGAAAAGTTATTTTCCATGTCTGTTCAGGTGGAGGATCTAGATATGCATATCATGCTATATCATGGTTTATTCAATAAACCATCATTACCTGGGTTCACATATAACCAGAAGCTATAGTTCACAAGTCACAAAGGCTAAGTTTATGTAACACTCTAAGCCAGGGGTCTTCAATCTTGGCAAGTATAAGATTTGTGGACTTCAACTCCCAGAATTCTTCCTCCAGTTGCATTAGCTCAGGAATTCTGGGAGTTGAAGTCCACAAGTCTTAAACTTGCCAAGTTTGAAGACTCTTGCTCTAAGCCAAAACCAAACAAATCATGTTTTGAACACACCTATAACTGGCCTCGTTCACACATTGCACTAAGGCAACCTTGCCATTAACAGAATTGTAGTGATCTGGAATAGGATGACATGAGTGGGACAAAGCAGATCCCTTCTTCCAGTGACCCAGGTTGGAAGCTGGTTTTCCAGCTGCCAAAGTTCCACTCGTTTCTTTAAAGGAGTAGAATGGTGCTTCCTGCCAGTTGGCTTTCCAGTTTGGTTCCCACTAACTCGCTTGCTCCCAAGTGGGACCAGTGGAGATACTTTGATTAAAATGTAAAATTCTGGAGAAATGAAGAGAGGCTTCCATGGGACCCATCCAAAACAAAGAGAAAGTTGCTGGATAGCCATCCTCATACAATGGCTTTCCATGCTCCCATACAACAGCAGGAAATCTCCTGCCCCAATCATGTTGTCCCATGACATTCCCCTGTGCTGAGCTGGCCTGTGTTGCCCTGTTACCTGGACAATTCTAACTCTTTGAGGCCACAATGGGTGGTGCTCTCAGCTGAAATTCCAGCTCCAACCAACATCTCCCATCACGTGACAGGCTCTTCCAACCCTACGCATAATCCCCTGATTATTTCATGCACAGCTTTCTCCCTCCTTTTTCCTTTTGCTTTATACTGAGTCAACTATTTTTTTAATCCTTAAAGTGATGGAGTGACTCATGCAGTGTTTGACTCATCAGCCACGGCTGACAGCAAAGGGACAGAAGGTTGTATCTGTTGGTTGCCAGAGGGTGATCTGCACAGCCACTAGGTAGGCAAGATTGAAGAACTGGAGCAGAGGTCTCCAAACTTGGCAACTTTAAGACTTGTGGACTTCATACTGCCTGGGGAATTCTGGGAGTTGAAGTCCACAAGTCTTAAAGTTGCCAAGTTTGGGGCCCCCGGAAGTAGAGTTTGGGAAATGGAGTAAGCTGTAGGGATAGAAGGGGGAACTGTAAACGAATCTAACAAAATTACATGATAAGAGGACGTGAGAAGCTGGGGCTCCTCCAAACAGAACCCACTATGAGGAAATTCCTGGACCATCTGATTACAGAAGTACAGGAGACAAAGTCATTTCCATTACATTTCTCCTGGAAGAGGACAGACCAAGACCATGTCAGGACTTGCAATTCCTAGAAATTTGGCAGAATCAACTTGAGCTAAGATTTGCGGCTGGAAATTCCCCACATTCCCTATTGACATGGGATAAGGGGAAAACACTTCCAGAGCACCTAAAGTTGCCAACCCTTAGCATGTCCTCTAGAAATGGCATCATGGAAGCTATGTGGATTATTAGTTCAGTTTTGTTCTATTTGGGGTGGGTTATGCTCAGATGGAAGCCTGTTATAGAGTATTATAGCCATCTTTCCCAGAGTCCCAAATATGTTGGACTGTATCTTCCTGCCAATTGGGTGAATGGGTGGACTAGTTGAGGATGAGTGGAATGTGCCAACTTATCTGATCTGGTGTGACAGGCAGATGCTTTCAGGGAGAGGCAGTCGCATAAATAACTTAGTCTTGTAATATTTAGAGCTTTAAAGGTGATAACCCGCATCATGAATTGTACCTGGGAGCCAGTATAACTCACCCAATGGGAGTATAACATAGGTGAACTTAGAGGCACCCAACACCCAACTTAGTGCACCCTACTGCATTCTGGACTAGTTGTAGCTTCTGGGTCATTTCAAGGGCAGCCTCATATAGAATGTAATGCAGTGATCCAAACAGGAAGTCACCAAAGCCTGGGTGACCAGGATGAGGCATGGGAAAACATGGCTGAGAAACAGTGGTGGGATTCAATTTTTTTTACTACAGGTTCTGTGGGAGTGGCTTGGTGGGTGTGGCAGGGGAAGGATACTGTAAAATCTCCAGTCAGAGGTGGTATTTGCCGGTTTTCTGAACTACTCAAAATTTCCGCTACTGGTTCTCCAGAACTGGTCAGAACCTGCTGAATACCACCTCTGAGAAAGCCCTTTGTAGTGCAGCACCAGGCAGAGCAAGCACTGCCTTCATAAAAGCCATCCAGGGTGATCATCCTGGGAGGCCTGTGAGGTTCATGGGACCCGGATGTTACTTCATCCGAGTCCCATGAACCTCAGAGAAAAGGCCTTCTCAGGGGCAGTTTCTCCCAGGGGCCTGTATGGTACCTTTTCATATTTCAGAAACGATTAAAACCATTTTATGACATCAAGTGTTTGGCTCCTATAGGCTGACTGGCTTGCCACATTTGATCTTTCCTCTACCTAAAAACATTAACTTGACCCAAGCCAGAGATTTTCTCCCTCCAAATTGTTTAAAAAAATAAACAAGTGTGCCTTTTTACAAGATTGAGCACCAGACTTGGATCTTAACTGAGGTTTCTGTCTCTAATCCATCTGTTTTGGCCTGGTTTTAAATAGTAAATAAGCAAATAAACATATAAATATTTTTAAAAACAAACATTTAAATGCAGACTAATTACGTTCTATGTAATATAAATTATGACAGTGATGAAAAAGTAACTTTGTGACCCTTACCTGCATTTATAACCTTTGCTGTGTTTTATTTTGTGTATTCCCAATTGATTGATTGCTTACAGGTAGTCTTTAACTTAACAAGCATTCATTTAATGATTGTTTGAAGTTACAACAGCACAAAAAAAGTGAGTTATGATCAGTTTTCACACTTATAACCATTGCATCATCCCCATGTATGTATGGCATGTATTTATGACACATACACAGTCTTGGGATCATGTGATTACCATTTGTAACTTTCTCAGCTGGCTTCTGACAAGCAAAATCAATACGGAAAGCCACTTTCACTTAATGACCACATTTGCTTAACTATGGAAAAAAGATCATAAAATGGGGCATGACTCACTCAAAAACAATAAAAAATCTGGGTTCAGTTGTGGATGTAAATTGAGCACTACTTACATGTCTTGTAATCGATTCCTCTCCAAAGTATGTAAGTACAAACGTCAATTGTCTCCTTGCTAATTATCCCAGCATCAGGGTAAGCATTCCAAAGGATCAAAAAGTGGAGAAAAAGGCTATGAAAGTTGCTCTTTTAGCTGACTTCCTCGTGAATCAAATTCTGAAAACCTTCCCTGCTGGGTGGGCTCACCTGACTGTTTGGAGGTCACATCCTTCTGACACCCTAAAACAGAGATGTCAATCTTGATTTCATTTAGGGCTGTGTCAGGGTTGTGTTTGACCTCAAGGGGGGCTGGGTGCGTGTGGCCAAGGTGGGTTGGCCAGATTGACATCACTCATTGAAGCTCCGTTTTCAGCCGCGATGGCCTCCTGCAGCCCTCTGCTAGCAAAAATGGCTCCATTTTCATTGGCAGAGGCACCGTGGGCCGGTCCTTTGTGTTTCCAGGGTGGGTCCATGGGCCAGATCTAAGCACCCCAAGGGACGGATCTTGCCCATGGGTCTTGAATTTGACACCCCTGCTGTGAAACAAATGAAAGCTGAAGTAAAATCATAAGCACAGTAATTTTTCATGTGGTAATCGCATTGCTTAAAGACTGATAAAGAAGAATATCTGTAGCTCCGAATTGAAATGTGGGCTCCTTGGAACTCTCTGAGCTTAATTGTTTCCTTGCAGATGTTTCATTACCCAAACTAGGCAACACTGGGCTAGCACTGTACTTCTGTACTATTCGTGCTTCTTTCACCAGTCACTCATTTTTATATGCAATCCCTGTTTATTCAGGATAGCTTTTCTCTCTAACTTTACTTCTTATTTTACTTAACATTCTGAGCTAATCATTCATAAGGCATCCAATTTACTCTTTTGCTTCTCCTTGCAAGTTAACTTTCACTTCCACATCATAAATTGACTGGAAGCATATTCTTATAGCCATTTGTACTTCTTTTGGCAAACATTAGTTTCTCACAGTAGCCCAAATATTTCTCACATCTACCCACAATGTTTTAACCTGCTTGGTCTTTGATATATTAATTTTTAAATCCATATTCCTGTGTATGAATATTTTTACCTAGTTATTGCAATTTTTTTTTGAGTTTTCAGCCAAAAACATGGGTTTAACTGCATACAAAAATGCACCATTTTAACTTCTCCACCCAAGATGGTTTAAAGAACCATGCCTTTATTTATAAATGTGGCCATAAATTCTGTACATTAAACAAAAGTTTATCAAACATTTTGTCTTACTGCTTCAATAAATACAATAAATACAATAATAAATAAATATATAAATAAATAATATATATATATATATATATATATATATATATATATATATATATATATATATGGTGTTCGGCTTAGTTCGGGTATTTTCCCACGTCATTGTAGTTCTTTTAAAGTTGTAGCAACGTTTCAGCAGAATCTCATCTGCCATCATCAGGCTTCTGTATTGTGTCCGTCTGTGAGTCAGACTTTTACAGTGGTTTCAGATTTGAATTTGGGGCAGCCTATTGCTGTGCCAGAATGGTTTTTCTTCATCCTGATTGGTTGGGAGTCTTGGTCTGTGTTTATTGGTCTCGGAGTTTGCTGTGTTCTGCTTGATTGGTGTCTCTATATCTTCTGTCTGTTTTTGGCTCTTTTTGTATCTTGATTGGCTGGCAGCATTGTGTTGCTTTAATGGAGGTCTTTAGTGCAGCTTGGCTTCGGGTAAATGGACGGCTATCATTAGTTAGGAAGCTGGGTTTCATCTGGGTGCCTGGTTGGGATTGTGTTTGAGCTGGAGGTATCAGGGGATCTGTTTGTGCCCAGGTGTTTGCCTGGCTTGTGGTGTGGCAATCAAGATACAAAAGAGCCAAAAAACAGACAGAAGATATTAGAGACACCAATCAAGCAGAACACAGCAAACCCGAGACCAATAAACACAGACCAAGACTCCCAACCAATCAGGATGAAGAAAAACCATTCTGGCACAGCAATAGGCTGCCCCAAATTCAAATCTGAAACCACTGTAAAAGTCTGACTCACAGACGGACACAATACAGAAGCCTGATGATGGCAGATGAGATTCTGCTGAAACGTGCTACAATTTAAAGAACTACAATGACGGAAAATACGAACCAAGCCGAACACCATACATGTAAGTACCGAAAACTTAAGAAAACATATATATATATATATATATATATATATATATATATATAATAAATAAATACAATAAATCTTACTGGTCATGATGAACCCTTTTGTAAGCATTCCAGTTCTTATCATATTTGTCTTATTTCCACTACACATTACTGTCATCATATTTTCCAACCAACCTTTAATTCCATTTTTGTACAAAGCTTATATAATTTAAGTCTATCAATTGAATCATAGGCTTTTTCTAAGTCAATAAACCTAGGATACACATTCATTGACCAACTTAAAGCTGCACTTTACTTAAAACGTTCTTCATTGTCAAATGCCTATGGAGATTCTCAGACATCCAGGTCATTGTTGTCCCAAGGGTACTTTTTTCAAGAGGCAAGTGGACTTTCTGGTTTTTCTTTGAAGATGTTTCACTTCTCATCCAAGAAGTTTCTTCAGCTCTGAGCTGAAAGTCCAGTTGTCTCTTGAAAACCATTCTTCATTGTGATTTCTCATATCCTTTTTAGAATTCTTACCAATATCTTCCCACACATTCATAACAAATTAGCCTCCTGTACTTTTGCATTTACTCTTGTTGTTTTTCCTTTTGGGTGAAGGAACAATAATGGCTTTCTTCCAACCATCAGATACTAATGCAATCTTCACACGCATATTAAATAAACTCCTCTTCATAAACTCTATCCAGTTTCAAATTTTAACCCTCCTGCAGATGCACCATCTTCACCTGCAACCTCAACATTTAGCAGTGTTCTCACAGCAGGATGAATTCCTTCTCATCATTTTTGTCTCGAGCAACTGAACAGGGAGAGCAAAGAAAAATTGAAGAAGAGGAGGAGGAGGAGGAGGAAGAGGAGGAGGAGGAGGAGGAGAAAAGAAAATCCAAGGAGTCTGAGGCTGGATACTCCTGCTAACTGCTGCTGAGGGTATCTTAAATTCTGATGATCGGCCATTGTGTCTGACTGGTGTACTGTTCTTGCTGACTTAGTTGAATAACTTCAGGAGACATGTGCAGATTGAGTTTCCAGGGAGCAAATTCAATGAACAAGTGAAAGAGGAACAGGAATTTGACAAGAGGAACGGAGAAGAATCAGACTTCCACACTGGATTTTGCAACTCCAAAAGAAAGTTTGTGGAATACAATGGCTTCAAACCCTAGAGAAGAAAAGAAGCCAGGAATGATGGACAAGCCTACGGAATAGAATGCCGAAGGTGCAATCACAAACAATTCCTACGAGAAGGAAAAATAGGAGAGATTGAAAGAAGTTGGAATGAATGCACACTAAAATAGAGAAGGAAAACGAAACACATACAGGAAGTGGAAGTAAGGACCATAGTCAAGGAAGAATAATTTCCAGGAAGGGTATGAACTGTTTCAGAGAGTCCAAAGCTCAGAATAAGCCGAGGCTTGCACCAGATACCACAGCAACAAAAAGGGCTTTCTTCTGATCTTAATGATGCCACTGGGAGAAGCATGAGTTAGTAACAAACAGATTGTCTCAAAGTAACTACTCCTGTCTCTGATAAAGCTTCTATCTCAGGGGATACTATAGACCTAGCACATCTCGGCAAGGTCTTCAACAAAGCCACTGGTGATACTCTCTTAATAAAAGGATAAAACGTGGGTTGGATGTTGGCTAAATGTTCAAACCAAAAGAGTTCTTGATAATGGCTCTATTTCTCTTTAAAGGTTATTATTAATAACCAACAGAGTTCTCCTTTGCTGCTTAGCATGCTTATCAATCACTTGGATGAAGGACTGAGAGAACAACTTCAGCAATAAGCTGAAATGACTAAGATGAGCTTTAACAGGGAGAAATGTAAAGTTCTGCATGTGGGTAAAAAGAAATGAAAGCCATAAATTAAGGTAGGGGAGATTGATAGGCAGCATTCCACATGAAATGGATCTGGACTGACCGCAAGTTCAGCATAAATCACAAGTTTAAACATAAACCTGTTAAAAATACAAACCTGCTATAAATATAAATATCATTTTGGAGTATCTTAACAGGAACATAACACTGGCAACTTCAGAGATGCTCTAGTGTGCTCTCTACTCTCTACTCTACTCTCTACTCAAATTCATCCCAAATTATTTCATAATTTTTATTCTTAAACTTACTGTCCTTTTAGTGGCTACTTGTTTAGCCTTTGCACCACTCCACAGTATTCTTTTTTCATTTCCCTCAAAATCAGTCAGCATTTTTTCTTTCATTTGTTTCTCATCCATAGCTTCTTTCACTCTGTCTTTTCATCAAACATATTTTTTTTATATTCCCATTAATGTAACTGCACAAATTTCTTTGGTATTTGGTAACATTTTCCTTTCCACTCTATCCCAAACAGCATCCATGTCATTTTTTCATTTTACCTACTTTCTATTCATCCTGTTGGGACATTAATCTATCTTTTGATATATTTCAAAAGAAACTGATACTTTCTCTTCCTACACTCATGCTATTTTCCATCTATTTACGTATTTTAAAAGGCTTACTTTTTCATATCTATTTTTCTCCAAAAAGCCTTTCACTGGAGAATAGCATGCAACTGTCACCAATTGACTCATGAATTCTTATTTTCATATTTGCACAAAACAATCTGTATGTCACTAATTCATAAATTCTGACATACCTTTTAGCTTTTATTCATAATTAAACTTACACTTTCACTTCCCTGAATATATTCACAAAAAATCAAATCATTTTATTTCAAATCTATTACATCCTTCCCCTTTCTCTTGCTTTTATTTATTTATTTATTATGGTTTCACCAATGCCATCTGCAACATTGTCACTAACAATAAGGATGATATTGGTCAATTTTGGCAAATTTTGGTATGCTATGAGAGCTAATCAACTGATCACTTACATATTGTTGCTTCCATTTCATGAACTAGGAGATATCAAAACATTCAGAATGGCAAATTGGGATGTGGAATAAGAAGGGTGTAATCCCAAGGGTGATTTCAATTTTACAATCTCTCCACTCCAACTTAAGATTTGATTGGTAAAATACCAGTAACTTAAGAACCATTTCATCTCCTATAAACTTTTCCAGTAATTAGGATTTGTGGAAGAAGCCTTTCTAAAGATGCTTCCCTGGTCACAGACCTATTTATCTGTCACACAGGAAAACACCTCCCCCATCACATTTAGAAAAGTAGTCATCTTTTTTGCCCCATTAGTAACCATTCTTATTTATGATGTGAACTTTTTATTCTATCTTCTGCTGTTTAGCGTGCATTACTTGCTTCAGTTAAATAGAAAAGTTGAACATGAATAGAATAAGTGACTAAAACCAAGTAAGCCAAATGGGACTAAACAGAGCATCTATCTAATCCAGAATCCTGTTTAAATAGTGGCAAGTCAGATGCCCGTGGGGCACTCTGTTTAGACTCTCTCTACTTTAGGATATGAAGCATCCATTTAGCTGCCATGGTTAGTAGCTAGTCATCAGCATACCATCCTCCATATCAATTTATGATTTTACTATGCATGGCCACTAGCTTAGAGTACTTCTTAAAAGGATGTCTATACTAGTGGCTAGTTGGTTGTTTTATGGCACTGCATCCAATTACACTCTGCACACAATAATATTTCAGGGGTCAATTTTGTCAATTCTCAACTACAATTGATGGTTTCATGGGCTTGAGGGCTTGAGGGACACATTGATTATGTAGTCCATATAAGAAAGTATTCAGTGAGGCATTTTAAAAACTTGTCTAACTAAAGCTTACTTCTGTAGGTCACTCATCTAGAAATTGAAATCTTTCAGTTGTACAGTCCTCACTTAACAATGGTAATTGGGACCAGCAACTCCATTGCTAAGCAACATGGTTGTAAAGCACAGAGTCATGTAACCATACGGACAAGATATCAGTTTTTAGGCGTGATATCTTGTGATCACCTCCTGCCGGTTTCCCCATTAACTTTGCTTATCAGAAATTGGCAGTGAAGCCAGCAAGGAGGGACATTGTGACTGTCATGATGGCAAACTGATTGTCAAGTGCCCAGGTCATGATCATGTCACTGCAGGGATTCTGGGATGACTGCAACCATGAGAACCAGTCATAAGTCTGCTCATTTAGCTTTATGCCCCAGTGGTTAGAATGCAGTACTGTAGGCTACTTCTGCTGCCTGCCAGCTGCCTGCAATTTGACAGATCGAATCCCACCAAGCCCAAGGTTGACTCAGCCTTCCATCCTTCCAAGGTGGGTAAAATGAGGACCCAGATTGTTGGGGGCAATAGGCTGACTGTGTAAACCGCTTAGAGAGGGCTGTAAAAGCACTGTGAAGCAGAATAAAAGTCTAAGGGCTACAGTAGTGCTATTATTGTAACTTTGAACAGTCATTGAACAAGTAATAATTAAATGACAATTTCTAGAATTCCTACCAGCACATGAATTGAAAGCCAACAATTACTGCTATGCTCTGATTTATTCAGCCAAAGTTTACTGAACAAATCAAAGGATTTATACTAGATGCTAAACCACAAATCAAAATGATAGTTCTCTAAAATACAGAAGTTACATTACTAATCGTCCCGTCTTGTTAACCATGCCATGGAGATGCATTTCTTGCATCTGTTGCATCTGTTTTTAAGAGGATATATG
Source organism: Notechis scutatus (assembly GCF_049901735.1). Lineage (NCBI taxonomy): Eukaryota > Metazoa > Chordata > Lepidosauria > Squamata > Elapidae > Notechis > Notechis scutatus. The sequence goes on along the minus strand of NC_142010.1, from coordinate 51,828,181 downwards.
CTTATAAGATTGCTTTGATTTCACCCTGAGCCCACTAGGGAAGCAGTTAAAATTTGTATTTAGCTGCATTGATGTTAAAACAGCGTTTCCTTTGATCTTCTATTAGAGTTCTTGCTGCCTGAATTGATGATGCTGGTGATGACACAGTCAAGAGCTGGGATGTGCCAAACTCCCACAGGCTGTTTTATGCATATAGACTGCTGTAAATATAATCCTCCTCCTCTCTGGTCCCTACCCTCCTGCTCTCTGTGGCAATTTGGGCTGCTGGAGAAAGTGGACATCTGTCTCCCATGTGTATATTTGCCTCTTGAAATGTCTGATGGGGCATTATGCAGATCCTTTATATACATGGGCTTAGAGTTCTTCAGGAAATCCCTCTATATAAACATGTGCTTAGTGAAAGACTGGCTAGACTGATTCTTAAGATAAAAGATATAATGGCCTCTTCATACAGCAGTAGTCCTGTGTGACACAGAAGGAGGATGTTACCTGGGAAAGACAGCTGGGCTTCTGCCAGCCATGTGATTCTCATATGACTGTGTTATGGTTCTTCTGTTGTTTTTACTGAGGGTGGTTTTCACGTGACAACATTTTCTACTGTTTTTATTACTTGGATAGGGTAGAACCATGAAGGGCTTCCTCCCATTTTAGTTCATATGCCAGATTGGATGAGGAGGAAGGTGGGACAGGTTGAAGGAAGGAAAGGTGTCACAAAGCGTTGGACCTCATTCTGCGTTCACCCTCTGCATGTGTGTAAAACATAGTTGTGCTTAATAACAGACCTGAAAAAGATATCAGCTACATGACATTTCTCCTCTTCTCAAACAGGAAATAACTGTTAAGAAAGCAGGGAATTCTCTAAAACTAAAATTCACCTTTGCACCAGAATAATTGCTGTGCTCATATATATTCTGTTTAGCTGACTGATAGATCAATCCAACAACAGCGATAGGATTAACACTAAGAATGAGATGGGTGGTACCTAAATTTGACCAATAAAATTAATGAATTAATTAATGAATTAATGCCTTGTCCTTCAACGGGTCTACCAATCTTAGAATCACAGCCAATGAGGGATCCTACAAAGCTCCCTTATATTGAGTCAGATCATTGATCCACCTATCTCCATGTTGTTTATGTTGGTAGATAGTTGATCTCCAAAAACTCAGGCAGAGGTCTCGGTCCCTGAGGGAGATGGCAGAGATGACACCTGGGAATTCTGAATGAAAAACTGCTGAGCTACCATTAAGATACAACTCTTTTCTATTCAATATGATGGCGTAGAGTGCCAAGGATCTCACGTTAGACCTTAGTCTCGTTTTTCATTCTCAAACGAAAGATAGATTCTATGTGAGTAGCTGTGCAGGAAGTTCTATGCTTTATTATGCAAACAAATGTTTGTCTCCCAAAGAATTCTTCAGGGCCTCAACAAAAATTACGCAGCCAAGGAACACAAATGCCATTCTATTTAAACCTCTTCCTTAACAGCCTGAAGTCTAGAATTCATGCTTCTTTCCCGTTTAAAATAATTTTACATGGCCATTTAAAAATAAGTCAGCCAACATTTGAATAGAGGAATAAAAAAGAATAAGGAAGTAATAAAAATGATCAAAGGCAAAAAGAAAAGGGGGAAAAAGAAGAAAAAGATTGGCAAATGATCCATGTAAATGGGAACTCAATAGGCTGTTCATGAAAGATCTCACTGAAGCATCCTGAAGGACACTCATTTGAGAGGGAAGCCTTTGGAGGACACAACTCTTGTATTGTTTGTATGTATCATTTGTTAGCTCACAGCAGGACACATGACTACAGTTGGAGTGATGGATGGATGGGGCTCAAAATGACTTGCCCTGTCTCTCTCTCTCCACTCTCACAGTGGTTTCCGTAAGTTAATGAAAATTGCACAACACAGCTGCCAACTGCCATGCCGGATATATTTTGCAACCAATGCTGCCATACAACATCAGCAGGATGATGTACCCAGATACTTTGGAGGAAACCATGAGGAAGTCCAGGAGAAAACTTTGAAAACATGAACATGTTTTCAAAGCCAATATACTAGAGATCTGAGAAATGGTTGGGTGTTCTGCTGGAGGGCCATCATAGGTACACAGTCATATTTCACTGCTAATCAGCTCTACAGGTGAGGAAGGAATGAGTTCCAGTAAACGTGGAAAAGAGCAGCAGAACCCTTTGTGAGAAATACAGCTAGCTAGTGAAACAGTCAGGAATGGCTTGATTTTCTACTCATTTCTATGACTTTCCAAAAAGAAGCCTAGAAACTCTTTATTGTTGGAGAAGAGTTGAGTTAGTCTAGGGCAGGGGCCTCCAACCTTAGCAACTTTAAGCCTGGAGGACTTCAACTCCCAGAATTCCCCAGCCAGCTTTGCTGATCTAGGGTGTCAAAAAAATCTGGAATCTGGTAGCAGAAATACATAATAGTCAGAAAAGGTGCTAGCATATTCCCTGCATAATTTTTTATTTTCTTCAAAAGAAACAAAAGACCTCCTTTTCTGACATGGCCTGACTCTTTGCCTAGTAGGAATGGAGACATCTATCAGGAAGTGGGTGTAGAGGTCAAAATAAGTCAAAGATGGAAGAAGAAATAAATTGGCCATGAAGACAAATTAAACATTAAAAAAGAGACCCTTGTCCACACTGTCAGAAGGGGAACACAACATTGGGAAATACGTTGCAATGGCAAAATTAACAATACACATCCAGAACCGAAGTTGGACTGAATTTAAGCAAGAATGGATCCTCTTTATTTCATATGTCAGCAAAGCAAATACTTAGTGTAGAATATGATTTTTAGGGAAAAATTATTTTTTTAAAAAAGCAACTAGAAATAATTTCAATGTTCATAAATATGTCGATAAGTCAGTTGGGAAGAATGGGGGGAATTCAAAACTACATAGCTTCTTAATATGGTTTGTATTGATTTTTCTCTTTTTCATTTTTATTTATTTATTAACAATTATAAATAGTGGTCACATCCATATTAATATGGCATCTAGAGTTTTATAGACATTTCCAGTTATTTCTTAAGATGACATAATGAGTATAATTAACTAGCTATTTAATTAATTTTAAATATTATTCTAATTGCAAACTTTGTTCATTTTTTTTTCTTTGATCACTATGTGTTTCATATGTTGTTTATTTCTTTTATGTAGTTGTTCTGTTTTTTTTTAATGATTTAGTGAATAAACTATTTTTTATAAAAGTTAAAGTGGGGACTGTGGGGGGGAGGAGAGAGAGAGAGAGGGGTGGGTGGGGTAGGTAGGTAGGTAAAAGAAGTAGTAGGATCCTGGGTGCACAGGTGATATTTCTATCTTTGCTTTTCTAGTCCCTCTGTGAATATTCTTTGTAGGGACCATGATTCTTTTTTCTCATCCTCTTCTACCGATACCTGCAGGTAATAATCTGGAAGCAATTATAACCTTTGAGTGTTTCTGAGTAAGAACCCTGTTTATTGAATGTCTCTGCTATATAAGCTAAAGGGCTTTCCTAATTTTTAAGGGAGGCAGGTAACACCAAGCATGCTTTAGGACAAAGTTAATTTTTTGAATTTATTTTTTCAGTCTGTACATTTTTATGTGCTTGACTGTGATTTTACAAATATTGCATTATAAAGAGAGATGAATAGAATAGAATAGAATGGGATGGGATGGGATGGGATACTTTATTGGCCAAATGTGATTAGGCACACAAATAATTTGTCTCTGGTGTATAAGCTCTCAGTGTACATGCAAAACAACAAAGTATTAATAATCATAATAACAAAGGATAATAATCATAATAATGATACCAATAGAGAAGGTAGTGAAGCAGATGAGAAAGATAAAGAAGATGATAAAAGAAGATGTGAAGGATAAAGAAGAAGTTTCCTTGGAGGATGCAATTATAATATTGCATACAGAATAGTCATCCCGGGGCTATACATTTAGGGCAAGTAAAAAAGCTTATTCCCTCTGTATGGGTGAGGACAAAATTGGGTACATGGTGTCATTCATAATAGCATGGTGTTGTGGTTCGCCGGCAGCAGGTGTGGACAGCTGAGGTCTCAGAGAGCGAGGAGTCAGATGAGGGGTTTGTGTGTGATGCAGGGATGGGGCCAGGACCATCAGGGAGTGGAATGCTGCCTTCGGAGATTGTGGAGGCTGGCAGCAGTGATGAAGAAGTTCCCGAGGAGTCTGTGCCCAGTGAGCATGCACACAGGGCTGCTCGAAGGAAAGAGCAGCTGCAGCAGCACGGGTGACTTGGGACTAAGGCTACAAGGTAATGGCCCCTCCCTTAAGAAATAAAAGCCAGCTGAGAAACCAGAATTTTTTGCAGGAAGCAAAGAAGTTTTTGCACTGAAGCCTTGTGGACGTTTGGAATATCTTGGTTGGTGTTTGGAGACTCTTTGGGTTTGAAATATTTCTTAGTAACTTTATCTAGTGTTCTTGGCAGCCTTGCACAACCTTGGCAAGGCTCGTTCTTATCAGAGACAATTAGTTTGAAACAGCCTTTTAACCGTGAAGGAACGGAATTCGTAAAGAATCATTAAAAGGTTTTGCTGTTACCTCTGTTACCTGTTTGTTTCCTTGGAACAAGGTTTGGGTAAGAACAGCTGGATGTTGTCCAAAATGATCCTGTAACAGGTACATTCAAATGGAAGCACACGTTAGTTTTCTACTGCTTCTCAAGAAATGTTTCCAGTAGGAAGAAAAGTTTCCAGTAGGAAGAAGTACTTCCTTTAAGAGCATTTAAAAAAATTGGTTTGCCCATGATTATCCTGGAAACAGAAATGGTATTGTGCTCACAAATGGATGGACTCTGGTGTCTCCAAGAAAAGCCCCTCAAAGAAGTTTGCTATTTGTCCATGCATGTTGATTTTAGAATAATTGCCTCTGTCGTAGGAGATTTTATTCCTAAGAAATTGTGATGCTTTATGTTTTTAGTTTAACATTGGACACACGTGTCCTGTTAGCAACCAAATTGGTTACATTATCCCCTGCAATGACTGCAGTTCAGTGCTGTGGTATCACATCCTCATTTTTAACCCTCAGGAATTACTGGTGCTCCCAAAATGTGGTATTTGGATCTTTTAAACAGCCTTTTTGTTTTCAGCTCTTCTATGCCCTCGGCGTTTTGAGGGGGTTGTCTTGTCCTGATTTTTGGACTACCTCAGAAGCCAATGGTTCAATCCAGCTATTCTGGCTCTCCTGGGGTAAAAAGGGTCACCAGCCCCCCTGTCCAGGGTCACTCACACGTTTGAGTTTTCCATTGTTTTTTCCAATTCAGATGGAATCTCTCTTATGCGAACAAGGGGGAGAAAAATTCAATTAGGAAGAAGCAGACTGATGATAGTATGAGCACGTTATTAATTTCCTGAAGTTCCAGGAACACCACTCCATTTGGCAATGAAAGAATAACCTGTATCCTCCCAACAACCATTGCTATGCAGTCCTCTCAGATTTATATGGAAAGAACAGACCTTGTGTCTGTGTATATATACTATATATGTGTTCTAAATCCTTGCATGTACTCCTCACAGCTTCCAGACCACTAAATTGCTCAGAGTGGCACTGAAATAATCTAGTCTTTGTGGCATGTTTCGTCTAATTCAGACACAGTTAACCGAGGGTTGCATTTCTTATTGTGGGGGGAAATGGGATATAAGCTTCTCAATTAAATTAACTCTAGCTAAATAAACATGGTTCTGTCTCAGGACTGACTTCTTGCCTTCCGTAACTGAGGAGCAGTCAAAAGAAACTTGATTTTTCAAGGTCTTTGTTTAGGAGAATGAGACGGAGATCTCAGGGCTCCCTCAGATTTCCTGCTATCATTGGGGCAAAATTGCCCCACTGTTTGTGGGGTGATGCCACTTGTGGATCATGATCTCACTTTCATCTTGTTTTCAGAGACAACTTAAATTTATCTTCAGCTAGTTCAGTTTCTTCTTTCTCCCAACACAAGTCCAAAAAAAAGAAAAAAAATAGAAAGAAATTGAAAGAAGCTTCTGATTTCCTTTGCAGCAAATATAATTACAAGGTTATCTCTTACTCTATGGTTACCAAAAAAAAAGCTCATTTTTTTCTATTACCCATTTTTTTCCCTAATCATCAAAACCAAAACTCACAAGTGCAATATTTTCTGGTTCGTGCAAAAAGTCTATAAGAGGTTTCTAGTCGGCCAAAGATGTGGATATTGTCTTTAATTACGGATGTCAATTTAGCTATCTCTGCAAATTCTATTATATTCACCAACCATTCCTCTGTTGTGGGTAGCACTGAGGCTTTCCATTTTTCATATAATAATCTTACTGCAATGGTCATATATAAAAACAAAGTTTCATGTCTTTTTTCTAGACATTTGTCCAATAGTCCCTCATAGAAAAGCCTCTGACTTCAATTGTATATTAGCCTTCAAAAACTTCTGAATCAGTGTACAGAAAGTCCTCAACTTTGGACCACCATAGAGACCAGAACATTTGCGGTTAAGCAGTGTAGTCATTAAGTGAGGCATCCCATAACTGCACCTGATTTTATGATCTTTTATGTCCTGGTTATCACATGACTGCAACTTTCAACTTTTCCCATTGGCTTTGCTTTTCAGAAGACAGCTGAGAACTTTGCAATTAGTGATAAGTGGACCTCAGGGAGCTGCAAGCATCATAAAGGTCATGGTGGCCCCAAAGGTGCTTTTTTTCAAGAGGCAACTGGAGTTTCTGTTTTTTTCTTTGAAGAGGTTTCGCTTCTCATCCAAGAAGCTTCTCCAGCTCTAACTGGAAACAGAGCTGAAGAAGCTTCTTAGATGAGAAGCAAAATGTCTTTTAAACAAACCCCAGAAAGTCCAGTTGCCTCTTGAAAGAAAGCACTTTTTCGACAACCATGACCTGGATGACTGAAAATCTCCACAGACATAAAGGCTATGATGGTTGCCAAGCATCTGAATCCCAATTATTTAACTGTAAGGGTGCTGTGATGGTCATAAGTGCCACAACCAATGGTAAGTCACTTTTTTCAGTGCTCTTGTAATTTCAAACATTCACTAAACACATTATTGTCAAGTGAGGACTACTTTATGTACTTGCATCCAATTTTGTGGGGATTTTTTTTACACATCTACCAGACGTGATAAAATGTCCTTTCATAGTGTTCATATTTCCAACATAAATTTAAGGTACCTTTCTACATTATTTAATTATAAATTTAAGGCAACCATAACACTGTAAATTTTAGATATCTTTATGCATTGTAGACAAATACCAACAGCGCATCATTTTATAAACATTCTCTTTAGGCCTAGAATATAATACAAATTGCAATCCTTCAACCTCATTTTCCCATTGATCCACTTGTATATTTTGAATAGTGCTAAAGTGTTAAAACAAATCTACCTTTGTTTGATATCGATATTATACAAATAATACAAATCCCACCCATGTATGAAAAGACCAACCCATGCAAAAATAGGATGCTAGAAGCAGTTGTTTAAGTCACTAGAAGGATTGTGGGGGGTCAGTGGTTTAACACTTGTCAAAGATGAATGGATATGAATTGCAATGAATAACAATTCTTTAATTGCTGATTACAAAGCAAAGATAATTTTCCTCTCTGCTTTCCAAGAATGAACATTAATCAAAGGGTGCCTCCATACGAGGAAGGGCTGTGTGTGCTGGTTCAGTATCAGTTCCAGCTCTATGTAATCACATGACTTAGGTTCATTTTGAAAATTGTGATTGTCTTTTTCCTGGCCTCGGCTGTTTTTGATTGGAAACTGGAGCGATGCTAATACAATGCTTTGGCACTGCTGAGCTTGTGTCATTGGCAGAGATTCTTACAACACCCTGTTTCTTGGATCCTAGCTAGAAGGGAACCACAGCTTTTCTTCCCACCCCAACCTTTAGCCTGCAGGTCCTGTGGCCTGACTGTAGGCCACAGGCCACAGTCTAAAGCCTACAGACTGTAGGCTTTATTTAGAGTGACTCTCTCATCTCCTATTCCAGTCACCATAGCATCGTGCATCATGAGGATCAGAGCTTCCAAAGTTCCTAGCTGATAAAAGCAATTCACCATTTCACGATCACAAGGGTGTCAAACACAAGGCCTGTGGGCCGCATCAGGCCTGAGGGGCCTTCCTGGTAAAATGTGAGGGGCCGGTCCACGTTGCTTTGGCCCTGTCTACCCAATGCGAAGAGGAAACATGCCAGCAGTTTGGGGAGTGGTGTCAAGCTGGCCATGCCACCCAGCCGGCCACACCCAGTGAGAGGAAACAAGCTGGCCGCGCCCACCCAGTTGCCCACACCCATTCAGTCCACCACGCCCGCCCAGCCCCCCCCCTCCGAGGTCAACCACAGCCCTATTGCGGCCCTCAATGAAATTGAGTTTGACACACCGACACTATCATAACCGTGCAAGAGGCCTAAAATGCAGGAGAAAAGGTACCTTTCCACCTGGAAAACTTTCCTTCATAGCAACTTTTTAGATTCTTTTTGCAGATGATCGAAGACCGACGGCATCAACTAATGATGCTTTCCTATTGGTCCCTGGAGGGAGCAAGGATGGCATCAGGTCAGGGGTGGGATTCTACAGGTACTCACCTATTCACTAGAACTGGTTGTTAACTTTCTAAGCAGTTCGGAGAACCTGTTGTTGGAAGAAATCTCCTTTTGTTTTTTTCCACTATTCTTGCATTCTTGGCAATATGCCTAGACTTACTGTTTCCAAAGGGTTTTTTTCCTTTGCTGGTACTTTCTTAAAGGGGAAGAGTTGTTTTAAGCTTTTTACACTGCTGTTGGGAGGAAATACTCCCCTGTTGGAGTTAGCACTTTGAAGAAATAATTGAATAATGAAGCAGAGCTGCCAGAAAGAAGCTTTTAATGACAAGGAACCAAGATGAGTGACATTCAGCGAGGCTTCTTGGCTAGCTAGAAAGATTGACATTTGAACGTGAGTTTACATACCCTTTTTGAGTTTTGGTCTAAAACTGGTGACCATTCAAAGTTACAATGGCACTGAAAAAAGTGACTTATGACCATTTTTCACACTTACGACCGTTGCAGCATCCCCACTGTCATGAGAGGCCAGGCGAAGAGAAGTGCCCCTTGATGTGAATGATGTCAAGTTGGCCACACCCACCCAGTCACATGACCAGCAAGCCACACCTACCATCTAAACCACGCCCACAGAACGGGTTGTTAAAAAAATTGAATCTCACCCCTGCATCAGGTATTTGCTGCCGATTCTCAGAATCTCAGGCCAGCAGCTGAAAAGATGGACACAAAGACTCTGCCCTGCTTTGGAAGGATGAGGGAAGGAAAACAGTGGAAGTGCCCAAAGTTAAGCCCTTTTAGGTTATATTAATTTAATTTGGATAGTTAAGCTTATGACTTACTGTAGTTTTCCCTTCTGAATCCCATGAGATCTTAAAAGTATAACTCTCATTGAATAATCTTCTAAAAGGTTTACAGTTACATAATGTAATCCAATTAACCAAATCATATTAAAATGCTTTTATGATCATACTTTTATTGCCTTGTGCTTAGATATTAAGCCTCGGTATCCTAATTTCAGTTTATTATGAGTCCTGCGATTCATTTTCCTCAGTTTAAAATTGGCAGGAAATGAAAAGGAGACATCTTTCCCCCAATACCTGTATTCCCCTTCCATCTGTCTTAACTGATACCTCTGATAATATAAATCTCAGATCTGTTTGTTGCCTGGGGGGAAAAACATTTATGGGAAGAAAATCTATCCTGTGTCTGATGATATTATTGGGTGCTATAAAGCTAAGGGACCTTCCCCTCCACTCATATTGTTCTCCATCTCTCCTGGAGCAAGCATTCAGTGGTCCTTTTGTGAATCCCACTTCAGATTCTCTGATGAATTACTTGTATGGATGAGCAGAGAGTGATACACAAAATAAGATGAACAAAGTTCATTGAAGGCAAAAAAAAAAAAAAAAAAATGGAAGAGGAGAGTTTGGCTTTAAATTCTGCCTCTCCTAAAACCATTTGGAAATTTTGTGCTTTCAGTTGGGTTGGAGTTAGAAACTTTTTTAGAAGCCAATAGTAAAATTGCACCTAGGCAAATTACAGGTAATCCTCGACTTACGACCATAACCGAACCTTGTTATGTGAGTTGGCCCCATTTTACCACCTTTCTTGCCCCAGTTGTTAAGTGAATCACAGCAATTATTAAGCTTCCCCATTGACTTTGCTTGTCAGAAGGTCACAAACGCTGACCACGTGATCCTGGGACACTGCGTGCCAGTGACCAAGTGTCTGGATTTTGATCCCATGATCACAGAGCTGTTGCAAGCTGTTGTCATAAGTGTGAAAAATGATCACAAGCCACTTTTTTCAGTGTCATATCTTTGAACCATCCCTAAACAAATGGTTTTGGGTCAGGGGCTACCTGTATTATTATTTTTGCAAAGAGCTCTTTGCAAACATAATAATTGCAATAACATAATAAGAACAATAATAATAATAATAACATGCAGCCCTTTTAAATTTCTGCTTCTCTTTCTTCCAGTTTCCCATCCATGTGTTCGATGTAGATGATGTCACATTTGTCAGTTATTTTTGGTTGAGCTGGGGAGGGGGAAATGGTGTGGGAGGGGACCATGCAACTCTAAACCAGAGTCTTGGATTGTAAAGCAGTTTTTCTTTTCTCTTCTGTCTCTCTTTTAAAAATACCTACAGCTGAACTAATTTGATGAAAGGGAAAAATAAAATGCAAGCCAGACTAAACACCCAAAGTTCCTACCTACAACCAGCACTAGGGCTCTTGCAGGCCAAAGTCAACACATGTCAATTTTTAACATGACAGGACTTTTAAAAAGAGGGTTGAGTGCTGAACGAGAAGCGGCTGGAAAACATTATTAATGGATTCTGTCAATTAAAGGCTGGCAAGTCAAGCTTTTTACTGAGGGCGGTGCTTTTTTATTCTTTAAACTTGGAGCAGGAATGATTTACGAACTATTTGTTTATAGTAGAGACACACAACAGTGTTCTGTAGCTGGTGCATTCTTGTTACTGGTTGGAAAGATGTTATTTGTGTGTGTACCTTAGAACTGATTCGCACAGTCTGTCCAGTTATGACTTTGTATTCCTTTCCTGCTCAAGGTGGAAACAGCCATTAATGAAAACTAGAATGGCCCTCTTTCTTACCTCGGCTCAAGGTGCAGCAAGATGAGATTTCCCATCAGGCTATCAGACAGCAACAGTCCAGGGCTGGGTTGCAGAGGGGAATTGAAATACAGTCTGATTGTCCCTCACTCCCACCCAAAGAAGTATGGCAAACATCATAGTGATGTTTTAACTTCCCATCAATTATGAGGTCAGTCCTGACCATCTTGCCTGTTGGAAGATAGGGAGTTATACCTCAAATTATGCGCACTCCAACTCCCTTTTGTTTCTCTTGTGTGCTTCTTTGAGCCTTTTTTCAGTATGATTGCCAAAAAGTAATTGGTGCTGTTTCCAACATTCTGAGGCAAGAAATACACAAACATTGTTGTGCTGGCTTTCTCCACAAACTCCACCCACATCCTCTCCCCAGTGAATGAAAAAAAAAACATAGGGAAAAGTCCTCTTTCACCTTTATAAGTGATGCTTCCTTCCATATTTTGCATTTGTGTTTTTCACGCTGTATAAAAAAAAGTGTGACCTCTCCAAACTGCCTAAAGTCTGTGCTGCTAAGCTAAGAGGAGTTCATTCACAAATAGAGGGGTACTGTATATTGACTCTAATTTTCAAGATGATGATGTTATCCATTCAGTCATGTCTGACTCTTGGCCAGGTCTCTAACTTTCAAGATAGCATTCTGCCTTTTGTGATTGATTGTTAAAATGAATGATCCAGTAATCCAGAAATACACCACAGATTAGCATTTGATGGAGTATCAATGAAGGCCTTAGAAAGGGATATTCAGATGCTGAGATGCATCCATGCTTACAAAGATTAGAATTATAATGCCAATGTATATATCATACTACAGAGAGATCACATTCACCTCTGAAAATGCCAACTGTATGTATGTATGTATGTATGTATTTTATCAATTGCTGGTAAAACTTCGGGATACCAAAGAATTAGACCATGGGTAATTACAGTATTAACTCAGAAACTCATTACTATTGGATTGACACTGGCTATAAAAACTTGTAATGATATAAACATTAGAATTGTTCAAAAAAAAATTTTTTTTTCTTCATGACACCTGATGGATGCAATTGTTGGACTTTGAAGAAGATATAAAGAACATAAGGAGCCTCAGTGGTGCAGTGGTTAGAGTGCAGTACTGCAAGCTACTCCTACTGCAATTTGGCAGATCGAATCCCACCAGGCTCAAGGCTGACTTAGCCTTCCATCCTTCTGAGGTGGGTAACATGAGGACCCAGATTGTTGGGGGCAGTATGCTGACTCTGTAAACCACTTTGAGAGGGCTGTAAAGCACTATAAAGCAGTATATAAGTGCTATTGCTATTAGTTTTTGAACTGTGGTGTTATTTAAGACATTTGAGGATACCATGGATAGCTAGGAAAACAAATAAGTGGATGATAGAACAATCAATTCAGAGTCTTTACTTGAAGTACAAATGACCAAAGTCAGACTATCACATTTTGAACACATTATGCAAACCCCTAGTTCCTTTGAGAAGTTCCTTTGGGAGAAAAAGAAGGGAATGACTAGCAGTAAGATAGACAGACTCAATTTTTATAGTAGGAAATGAACCTTTGAAAGACCTAAAAGACCAAGCAGAGAATGAATCTCTTGGAAATATTCATAAGGTCACTAAGAGTTGTTATCAATCGGATGGCAATGAATGAATGAATGAATCAATATCAATCTGTTTCAACCATTAGAAACTAGTGGAAAGTAACAGAAAATCTTCGATGTTTCTTCCACTGCAAAATAAATTGTACTTGAACTGTTTAGCCACGTCTTTGTCAAAGGTTCCTAAGCTTCGTATACTTTTGGAAATGGCAGAAGCTGCTTCTGCACATCTTGTTATGTCACATTTCTCATCTTTCCACCACTCGGGAGCTTCCCTGATTGAGTACACTTCCCAGCCAGAGAACAGCCACACAGCAGGCCTTCCATTCCAATATAATTATGTGCCTCCCTTGGAATTCTCTGAAGCCTTTGAAGCCGGCAGTCCACTGGGGAAACTGTAGCACAATGAACTATAGCACATTTATATTGTTACAAGGTGGTCTGTTGGCCATCTTGCAACAATATAAATGCAAGAACATGATAGCCCTTTCATGAAATTTTCACTGTCAATCTTTTCTCCACTGAGAGAAATTTCAAAAGCAAACTCTCTTTCTTTAAATTGAACAAGAACTGATAGGAAGCATTTTTTTCCCCCGAATGGCCTGAATTCTGGGAATATATGCAAGTTCACATTCCTATGATTCATTAGGAAGGACTGAAAATTAATTTCAAGCTCAGTGTCAAATAGAAGAGCCTTTTCGTGCTATTTTATTTGTTTACATATTCCTCCGAAAGCAATAAAATACAATAAAAAGATGCAACTAAAAAAAAACACCTTAAACATTTTAATAGGCTGAATGCAAACTTTGAGAAAAGCATTTCGAATATTCAGAATTCTAAATCCATCTGTAGTTTTTGGGGAGTAAACTTGCCTGTCCCCTTCAGATTATGAAGTAGATGCCAGGCAAGTTTTCTTGGAAACTTCAACTTTTCATGGAAGAAGAACTATGAGAGAGATCAGAACTAAAAAAATACTTGCCCCAATACTTTCTTTTCTTTGGCAACAGAATCATTTGGAGGGAAGTACAGAGAAATTAACTCTCTAATTGAGCAAGTTATGAACATAAAAAAGTGTCTTTTTCACACAGCCTAGAATAGTAATGCATCTCACTTATAATAATAGATTTAGACAAATCTACCAAATGCCTGCTCAGTTCAGAAATCCAGATTAAACAGATGGTTGGCCAACAAATGGTTAACTAATCTAACCTTGAATACATCCAGTGAAAAAGGATGCAAATGACCAGCTGTCTTCAAGGAATATAAATCCTTCCCACTATCCTGTCAGAGCTGAAGAAGCTTCTTGGATGAGAAGCGAAGCATCTTCAAAGAAAAAACAAGAAAGTCCAGTTGCCTCCTGAAAAAGCACCTTTGGGACATCCAGTGAAAAAGAACACACTGTTTCTCTAGTGTTGAATTGTCCTTGCTGCCAAGGTCTTTCTTTTTTCTTTTTAATAAAATTTTTATTTGGGTTTTCACAAAAAAAACCCATAATACAAATAAAACATCTTTTTTTGAGAATAGCATGATCCAGGGTTATTACTTCTTCATACAGACACAAACTCCAAACTTCATCTTTGTGTTCTATTCCATGTCTTATTACCGTTTAACATTTTCAACATAGTTTTTCCCCCTCTTTTGATTTTCTCAACTTTATTTTTAATGATCTCATATCTCAATTCAAATCATTATATTTGTACTTTTGTCTGTCCTGTTTCAATTTCATATTATCTTTTCTCATTAAACAAATTTTCCCCTGTAGTTACTAATTGGAGTATGACACCTTTATATCTTTTAATTTTGTCCATTCAACTCTTATTTAAATTTCAATGTATACCTTTAAGATTATAACAATCACTATAATATATAACTTCCAATCGAATTCTGCTTAAAATACACACTATATTCTTATATAATAAAATGGTATATATATATATATGAAACCCATAAAAATCATATATATATATATATATATATATATATATATATATATATATATATATATATATATATATATATATAAATAAAACACTCATTCCATTCCAATTCAATTCTATCGTTAATATTCATTAAAATCTTAACATCTTTTTCTTTTCAATTGAATATCATAGTTCCTTGTGAACACTTATAAACTTTCCATAATTAATTCTTTTCTTTCCCCATATTTCTCTTCACTTATATTTTTATAAATCATTAATAATAATTAAAATGTTCCCATCTTTTCCTAATTTCATTCTCTCATTCACTTTCTTTCATTTATTTATTAACAGACATGCCACTATATTACAATAAATATTTTATCCATCATTTTAGTCATCATATTTTCTAAAAATATTTCTATTTCTAATAGAACAATACTATCTTATGTACCATTGCAGAATCCCTTTTTCAATTAAATTTTCACCCATTATCTCTAAACAGGCTTATACTTTCAATCCTTATACATTTTCCCTGTTTCTCTATATCTTGTTTCTTTTATAACTTCTTTTCCTTTCCTTCTTCCCCCTCTTCTTCTCCCTCCCCTTTTTACCCCCTTGTCTCTCTACTTCTAATTCTCTCTTCTGTAATCCCCTCTTCTGTTGCTTTCTAATATTGTAATTATTTTTCAAACTATTCTTTTTTTCCCCAAATCTTAAACTTTTCACTCTCTTTCCCCCCTTTCCTTTTTCCCTCCACATAAAATTACTTGATCATTAAAGATGGCTTTTTCTTTGTCCAGATCTTCTTGTTCTACAAGCATTTCTTTTTGTTTCTCATAGTTCCAGATCTCCATTTCTAAGAATTGAAATACGAAGCCAAAAGAACCTCTTCCTTCTTGTGCATCTTCTTTCTGCTTTTTAAGTTCCATTTTCAGTTCTTCTAGAAGTGATGCCATTTTAAACACTTTTAAACAACCACCCGATTGATTTTAGTCATTTAAATGCAATAGCCAAAAATCCAAAAATCACCTAGTAATCCAAATAATCCAAAACTGTTTCTTCTTGCTTCTTTTTTCCACTTTCTCTTCCTGGGTTCTATTATTTTGTTACAAAGTTTCAGTTAGAATGTATCTTTTAGGAATCTTGTTAAGGTTTCACTGAAAATTCCTTTTAGTTCCAGGCAGTCTCCTCCATTTTTCCAGATCCTGCACTTTTATTCTTTTTCTCTCCCTTCCTGCTTTTAAAAGTTTTTAAATATCTAAAAATCTTTATTATCCCTTTGACATTTTATTTTCAGCTTAAATGCCTATTAATGTCAAAGTGGATTTTTGTCAATTTCTTACTTAAGTCTCTTAGTTGTCAGTATAAGGAAGGGAGGAAGAAAAAAACCCAAATCCTTTCCCTTCCCTCTCTCCTTCGCTGCTTCAAAGTCTTCTTTGGGAACAATGTTATTTTTATAGTTTAAATTCCAGGGTACCTTACATTGTTGCCTTTTCAGTTTAACCCAGTCAGCCAAAACTTTCTCTTCTTATCTTCCTCCTGCACTTTCTTTTCCAGTCGAGTTCTTCTTTGAGGTGGCCATTTCTGACCACCGCTACAACCACCTTTGGGAAAGGGAGTTATGGCCAGCTGGGGAGGATAGATGCGGCTCTCCTCAATCCTGCTGGCAGTCTCCCCCCTCTTCACCACCTCTACGGGGTGGCTTTGCCCCGAAACCAGCTGGCTCGGGGTGCTCGGCGGCGAGCACGGATCGAAACCACGCACGATCACCTGATTTCGGTCCATCGCCAAAGGAGCTCAAACTGGAAGTCCCTCTGCCAAGGTCTTTCTAACACTCAGTTGAAACTTGCCTTCATGAAACTTCAATCCAGTATTCCAAGACCTGCACTTTGGAATGAGAAAGAACCTCCTTCCATTCTTCCTTTCAGGATAAGAAGAATGCTATCATATCTTCCCTCCACTGTTCTCTTTTCAAGGCAGATCACACCCACCTCATTCAGTCACTATTCCAATCATTGTGTTGCTGTAGCCCAAACCTGCATCTGCCTTTTTTTGCAACTGATTCATTCAATTTGAAAGCAGCAAATCCAAGTTCTCTTTCCCAAACAACCAAGCATTCCATAGCTTTACCATTTGATCTAGCTATGACTATTTGGTGTTTGTTTTCGAAGTGAAAATATTTGAACCGACATCTGTTAAATTTCATTCTTTCATCCCATTTCTCTAACTTCTGAAGATGATTTTTTTATTTCCGTCTTCCATCTTTTTTTTTTCTAAGGCTTCAGGATGGACCTAAAGCATTTGCACTGAGTTTTAATGGATCTCAAAAGGGGAAAAAAAAATCCTGCTTTTCTTTATTAGGGAAAAACGACAAGGGAACATGTATAGCAAGTTAGATATGGCAAAGCTTCTGCATTGTGCAGACTATCCCTCAATGCGGTATTCTTCTGGCAGGGCAAAACAAAAGCCTCAAAATCCTTGAAACATTTGTCAGAGTTTGTTTCTTTTTCTTTTTCTTTTTTTACAAAAGTAGCAAAATTCTGTCTTCAGGATATTTACAGCAAGGCCTTTTCAGAATGTCTGGGTGAAATAACCTTTACTTTGGCTTAATAAACTTCCAGTTTCTGAGCCTTATTCACATTGGTGTCTGGACTTTTGTAGAAATTACTTCCCAGTTACAGTCTGGGAGAGGAATGATTTCCTACAGACGAGGGAAAGAGAGAGATGGAGGGAGGAAGAAAAGGGGAAGAGAGAGAGAGAAACCCCACCAATCCTGTTTAGGGGTGCTTAGTGTTTTCCTTATCTTATAGAGCAACAAATTGCTTGAAACAGTCACATTCAAAATGAATGATAAACATCTAATCCTATTTGAAACACTCCCAGGAGATTATACAGATCAGCTGTCTGTGAAATGAATTACAGTTTTGAAAACTCAGTAACTAAAAACAGAAGCAAATGAATCTTGATCGGTTCATGTTTTGTTTTAGGATCCTTCCTCATCCTCCTTCCCTCCCTAGGACTTTTTTCTTTCTTTCCTTTTTAAAGTGGAACTGAAAAAGCCAGGGAAACATTGCTGGTTTCTTTAAACAAGACAACTGAGTCCGGCCCAGACACACACATCAAATATACACAAGAAACTGATTTGGAGCAGAGTAGAGAAATTGCACACTCACTCACACACGCACACATATTATAGGGTTTCAAGCTTTTGTATCCCAAGGACAAGATGCTGGCAATGTTAAGAGCTGGAAGTTATTGTTGGCATGAAAAAGCTCTCTGTTTGCAGAAAAGAAGTCTGGGTGATGGGGAAGGAAACATTCCATGAAATGGGCATCAAGGCAAAACTCCTTTCCCCTGAAGAAAAGGAAACACCAGGAAATGCCTGGTCTCAGAAATTCAGAGAGAAAGACAACTCTCTTACCAAAAATAAAAGCCATAGCTGGTGACGATTGACTCCAGAGAGGAAGTCACAGCCTATGACTTCTTCAATACATCCAGGGACCAAAAAAATGCCACAGTTCTTTGTTTCCTCAGCTTTGTCCCATTGAGGATTTTGCCTTGAAAAACATCAATTGTTGTGCCTTCTAAGGAGTTTTAAAAACCAAGATGAATCAGTCAAGAAAAAAATGCTACATTTGGAAGGGGATACTTTGCGCACAGCTATTTTCCTATTTTGGAGAGCTGATAAAGTCACTACTCTTGCCCTGACATTATTTGGCCTGGATCTTGAAGTTTATACAGTATGTCTGGAAGTTAATCCTGGACTTCTCTGGGAAGATTGGGGACAAATTTTCTGTCAGGAACATACTATTTCTGTGCTTGACAAGACATTCTTTTCCAGGTTTGTGTGGCAAAGATAGTCCCATATTTTATAATTATCACTAGACTGTGGCTTGATCTCATTTTATAAGCCACTTCCCCATATGCAATTTTAACACTATTTGGCCTCTCATTGGGACCTGCAAGAAACTAAAACTAGTTAAATGAAAAGGACTAGGGGTGACATGACAGCAGTATTCTAATGTCTAAGAGAAGCGGGGGGTGGGTGTCAACCTATTCTTTAAAGGACTAGGGGTGATATGATAGCAGTGTTCCAATATCTCAGGGGCTGCCACAAAGAAGAGGGAGTCAAGCTATTCTCCAAAGCACCTGAGGGCAGGACAAGAAGCAATGGGTGGAAACTAATCAAGGGGAGAAGCAACCTAGAACTAAGGAGAAATTTCCTGACAGTGGGAACGATTAATCAGTGGAATGACTTGCCTCCAGAAGTTGTAAATGCTCCAACACTGGAAGTTTTTAAGAAGAGATAGGACAACCATTTGTCTGAAATGGGATAGGGTTTCCTGCCTGAGCAGGGAGCTGGACTAGAAGACCTCCAAGGTCCCTTCCAATTCTACTATTCTATGTCCTATTCTATGTTCAACTTCAACTTTTCTCATTTTTCATATCTAACTCATTAACCTCTCCTAAAATAATAACAATTTTCAATTGTTATTAAAATAGAGGTATCATACTTTCTCTTACTTTGCTGTATAAACCCATACAGCCTTTATAAGCAGGCAGGCTTAGATTCTGGAAGCTGCAGCACATCTGGAGGACCTAAGACACAAGACATTTAAGACAACGCAAGGTAAATGTATTACCCCATCTCAGTTTTATGCCACTTTTTTCTTGGTAGCTGAGGGCAGAGCTATGCAAACCTTAGGCAATGTCACCAGGTCCAATATTTTCACTCTCCAGTTCTTTAGCTAAGGTCCTCTTCTTTGTTTCCAGTTTTGGGGTGCTAGCAAAGTGTAAGGCAACTGTGAGTCAATCAATTATCCCTCCACCAACCAATGATATTTAATCAATATCCTATCCCTCCTACTTTGTCCATGATATGATTTCATTCTGTGAAGATTCCTCCAGTGATTTTCTTCTAAGCCAAGTCGTTTGTTTGTTCCATTTTGTTCCTGTTTGTTCCATTTTCAATCCCTGCAAAATAATAGCATTGGGAATTAAGACAAGATGTTAGCTAACTTAAATGTTACATGTAGGGAGATGCTGGGCTGAATCCAGAGCAATGGAGGTGGCGTGATTTTTGAATCCCTACCTATAGTGAATCAGCCTGCTTACAACTTTGCCAGAGCTTCACATCTCAAAAGGAGAATCTCTTAGTTCAGGATCTCCATTGCAAAAAATTCAAATACGAAGCCAAAGGATCTTCTTCCCCTTTCTGCATCTTCTTTCTGTTTTTTAAAACTCATCTTCAATTCCTTCAGGAGTGATAGCATTTTAAACACTTTTGAACAACCATCCGATTGACTTTAAGTGAAAACAGAAAAAGAAAGAAAAAACCAATGCCAAAACCTTTTTTTTTTTAAATCACCAAATGATCCCAGACTGTTCCTTCTTGTTTCTTTCCTTTACTTTTCCTTTTCGTGGGTTACTGTATCTTTTATAAGATTTCAGTTACAATGTATTCTCGGGAGTCTTTTCAAAGTTTCACTGTTAATCCTCTTTATTTTTCCAGGTGGCACTCCATTTTTCCATTATTCCAAGTCCCACCCTTTTGCCTCCACTCTTCTCCTTTTTAGGACTTTAAAATGACCAAGAAAAAAATCTTTATTCTCCTTTTGACACTTAGATTTCAGCTTAAGGTTGCCTATTGGTGTCAAAATAGATTAATATAAATTTCTTTCCATACCATTTGTAATTGTCAATATAAAGGTTTTAAAAAAGGTTTTTAACCTCCTTTTCTCTCTCCTTCGCCGCTTAAAGATCTTCTTTCAGAAGTATCCCTCTAGGTACTTTTAGATTCAGGGTACTTTGCTTAGATGTTCTCTGTTGTTTAGCCTGGTCTGTCCTGCTTTCCTCTTTGTTTTCCTTCTGCACAATCTTATCAGTCGGGTTTTTCTTTGAGGTGGCCATTTCTGACCAATGCTGCAACTGCCTTCGGGGAAGGGAGTGTAGATCAGCCAAGGAGGAGAGATGCGGCTCCCCTCCACTCAGCTAGAAATCTCCCCCCTCTTCACCACCTATACGGGGTGGCTTCAGCCCTGAATCCAAAGGATTGGGGCGCTAAAGCGGTGAGCACAGATCGAAACCACGCATGATTGCGGATTTCGGTCTGACGCTGAAGAGACCCAAACCGGAAGAAGCTTCAAGAGCAAGAAGAAGGGCGGGACAAAGAAGAAGCCATTTTCAATGATCAGATAATGCAAAGTGTGGTAATAGGGGGGGAAAGGGGAAAAGGAGTTAAAAGTGTGAGATCAAAGGGAACAACCAAAAAGAAAAATAGTCTGAAAAAGAAGTATAACAGCAAGGAGAAGCAGAAAAGAAAACTACAGAAGGGAAAATTAGAGAGAGAAGGGTATAAAAAAAGGGATGAGAAAAAGGGGGAAGATAGAAAGGGAAAGAACATATGAGGGACAAAAACAGGAAATAAAGAAAAAGGGGAAACGTACTAGGATTAAAGGTATTTATTTGCTCAGCTAGAAAACACATAGACAATGGTTAAATTAAGTTAAAAGTGAGGATTCTGCAAAGGTACAAAAGATAGTGTTGTGACAGTAAAATACTGTAATGAGTTAGAAATGAAATAAGTAAATAATCTATGAGATAAAACTGTGTTGTTATGTAATGGTATGTTTATTTATAATTAATGCAATAATAAAGAAGAGAGGGAAATATTGCAATTGTTTCTAAAGATAGATAAAATATTGAAAAGAAATGTGAAAGATTTATAAGGAAATTTATACCAGTTATTAGAATGAATTTGCATAATTATTTTGCTTATTAATAGTAAATAATTTATAAGATAAAACTGTATAACGATCCAATGGTATGCTTATTAACAGTTAAGTAATAATGAAGAAGGGAAGGAAACTTTTCAATTGTTCCCAAAGATAGATATTGAAAAGAAACGTGAAAGATTTACAAGGTTCATACCAGTACTAGAATGATTTTGAATAACTATTTTACTATTTTGTTTACTAATGTATGTATGTATGTATGTATGTATGTATATATATATATGTATATGTATATGTGTGTATATATATATATATATATATGTATGGTGTTCGGCTTGGTTGGGTATTTTCCCACGTCATTGTAGTTCTTTTAAAGTTGTAGCAACGTTTCAGCAGAATCTCATCTGCCATCATCAGGCTTCTGTATTGTGTCCGTCTGTGAGTCAGACTTTTACAGTAGTTTCAGATTTGAATTTGGGGCAGCCTATTGCTGTGCCAGAATGGTTTTTCTTCATCCTGATTGGTTGGGGGTCTTGGTCTGTGTTTATTGGTCTCGGAGTTTGCTGTGTTCTGCTTGATTGGTGTCTCTAATATCTTCTGTCTGTTTTTGGCTCTTTTTGTATCTTGATTGGCTGGCAGCATTGTGTTGCTTTAATGGAGGCCTTTAGTGCAGCTTGGCTTCGGGTAAATGGACGGCTATCATTAGTTAGGAAGCTGGGTTTCATCTGGGTGCCTGGTTGGGGTGTGTTTGAGCTGGAGGTATCAGGGGATCTGTTTGTGTCCAGGTGTTTGCCTGGCTTGTGGTGTGGAGATTTTTTTGTTTGTGAGTGCAGGCTTCCAAATGATTGACAGCCTGGTGGAATCATCTCTTCTGTTCATGCTTTCTGGTCTTTTTCAATCTCTATGGCTTCTCTGATGATTCTGTGATTAGGGTTTTCTATAGTGGCCAGGGTTTTGGTGCCATTGAAGTTGATGCTATGACCTGTGGCTTCCATGTGTTGGACTAGTGAGGAAGTGTGTTCCAGATTTTTGACTGCATTTTTGTGTTCATCCAGGCGGGTGCTTATTCTTCTATTGGTCTGTCCAATGTATGTGGCCGGGCATGATGCACAGGGGACTTCGTATATGCCTTGGTTTTCCAGGTCAATTTTATCTTTGGGGTTGCTAAGGATGGCTGCTATTTTTCTGTCTGTTTTGAAGGCAGTCCTGATGTGATGTCTGTGTAGTACCTTACTAATTTTGTCTGTAGTACCTCTTATGTAGGGCAGGACAGCTGTTCCATAGGTCTGTTCATCTTCTGGGTCTCTATTATGTTTCAGTGTGTTTTTGTGGATCAAGCTGGTGATTTTGCTTTTGTGGAAGCCGTTGGCTGTCAGTACTTTAGTCAGGGTGCATAGTTCAGTCTTAATGTGTGTCTTGTCTGCCAGGCGTTTGGTTCTGGTAATTAGTGTTTTAGCCACGGAGTTTATCTGTGCTGGGTGGTGGTGGGATTGGGCGTTGAGGTAGCGGTTGGTGTGGGTTTTCTTCTGGTATATGGTGTGTCCTAGTGTGCCATCTGTTTTTTGTAGATTAGTACATCTAGGAATGGTAGTTGTTTGTTTGTTTCTGTTTCCATGGTGAACTTGATTTTGGGGTGTGCGCTGTTTAGGTGTGTTAGGAAATTGTTTAGGTTTTCTTGTCCATGGGGCCAAATCACGAATGTGTCATCGATGTATCTTAACCATAGTTTGGGTTTGAGGGTGGCATTGGCCAGGGCTCTGGATTGAATTCTTCCATGAACAGGTTTGCAATGACAGGTGACAGTGGTGATCCCATGGGAGCTCCTTCTATTTGTTTGTATCTTTGTCCTTTGTATATGAAATATGTGTTGGTTAAGCAGTGTTCTGTTAGTTCCATAGTCAGCTCCAGAGGAGCACCACTACAAAACCTAGCTAAACACCTAGCAAAGAGCTACAGCCCCATGCTGAAACAGCAGCTTCTCATGTAAAAACTCATACCACTTCTTGGAAATGATCAAAGATCTACATGTGGAGCAAGAAGATCTGCTTGTAAGTTTTGACGTGGTTTCACTATTCACTCAAGTCCCGATAAAAGAGACCCTTGAAATCATCAAAAATAAATACCAACCAGCTAAACACCTCATGGAACTAACAGAACACTGCTTAACCAACACATATTTCATATACAAAGGACAAAGATACAAACAAATAGAAGGAGCTCCCATGGGATCACCACTGTCACCTGTCATTGCAAACCTGTTCATGGAAGAATTCGAATCCAGAGCCCTGGCCAATGCCACCCTCAAACCCAAACTATGGTTAAGATACATCGATGACACATTCGTGATTTGGCCCCATGGACAAGAAAACCTAAACAATTTCCTAACACACCTAAACAGCGCACACCCCAAAATCAAGTTCACCATGGAAACAGAAACAAACAAACAACTACCATTCCTAGATGTACTAATCTACAAAAAAACAGATGGCACACTAGGACACACCATATACCAGAAGAAAACCCACACCAACCGCTACCTCAACGCCCAATCCCACCACCACCCAGCACAGATAAACTCCGTGGCTAAAACACTAATTACCAGAACCAAACGCCTGGCAGACAAGACACACATTAAGACTGAACTATGCACCCTGACTAAAGTACTGACAGCCAACGGCTTCCACAAAAGCAAAATCACCAGCTTGATCCACAAAAACACACTGAAACATAATAGAGACCCAGAAGATGAACAGACCTATGGAACAGCTGTCCTGCCCTACATAAGAGGTACTACAGACAAAATTAGTAAGGTACTACACAGACATCACATCAGGACTGCCTTCAAAACAGACAGAAAAATAGCAGCCATCCTTAGCAACCCCAAAGATAAAATTGACCTGGAAAACCAAGGCATATACGAAGTCCCCTGTGCATCATGCCCGGCCACATACATTGGACAGACCAATAGAAGAATAAGCACCCGCCTGGATGAACACAAAAATGCAGTCAAAAATCTGGAACACACTTCCTCACTAGTCCAACACATGGAAGCCACAGGTCATAGCATCAACTTCAATGGCACCAAAACCCTGGCCACTATAGAAAACCCTAATCACAGAATCATCAGAGAAGCCATAGAGATTGAAAAAGACCAGAAAGCATGAACAGAAGAGATGATTCCACCAGGCTGTCAATCATTTGGAAGCCTGCACTCACAAACAAAAAATCTCCACACCACAAGCCAGGCAAACACCTGGACACAAACAGATCCCCTGATACCTCCAGCTCAAACACACCCCAACCAGGCACCCAGATGAAACCCAGCTTCCTAACTAATGATAGCCGTCCATTTACCCGAAGCCAAGCTGCACTAAAGGCCTCCATTAAAGCAACACAATGCTGCCAGCCAATCAAGATACAAAAAGAGCCAAAAACAGACAGAAGATATTAGAGACACCAATCAAGCAGAACACAGCAAACTCCGAGACCAATAAACACAGACCAAGACCCCAACCAATCAGGATGAAGAAAAACCATTCTGGCACAGCAATAGGCTGCCCCAAATTCAAATCTGAAACTACTGTAAAAGTCTGACTCACAGACGGACACAATACAGAAGCCTGATGATGGCAGATGAGATTCTGCTGAAACGTTGCTACAACTTTAAAAGAACTACAATGACGTGGGAAAATACCCGAACCAAGCCGAACACCATACATGTAAGTACCGCTGAAAACTTAAGAAAACAAATATATATATATATATATATATATATATATATATATATATATATATATATATATATATATATATATATATATATATATATATATAGTTTTTGCTATGTTTTTAGAATTTTTCTTTTTACATTTTCAAGGGAAGTACCAAGCAGAGTCTGAATGATGAGATCTACATGATATAAAATAGATATTAGAAATTTGAATGTTATAATTTTAGAATGCACAAATTAATGAGATTTCATATGATAATAACAATAAGATTTAAAGCTGTTGCACTTCGATTGGCAATCATAGGGGGAATTTTGCTTCTTAAGAATGTTGGAAGAGAACATATGAAATTGTAAACAAGACAGACGAAAGTATAAGTACAATGAATAAAAAGATATAGAAATCTAGGTAAAAGAAATACAATTGAATAAGAAGAAAATGAGATAACCATAAAAAAATTAAGAGAAGTAAAGGGAGAAATAGTGAGAAGTTGGAAAAAGAGTAATAAGATATGAAGTTGAATACATAAGATGAATATGCATATGAAATTGTGTCTGTATGGAAATGTGATAACCCGGAACCATGCTGTACTCAAATAAGATGTTTTATTTGTTTTGTTAAAATTCAATAAAACTTTATTTTTTAAAAAAGGAGAATCTCTTCAACTGCAGATCAATGGACCACATCTCGGCTGAAACTGAATTAATTCAATTGGCAAGCAGAGACAATGGCATAAAGTCACAAAGGCCTGGCCCAGTTCAAGAACTGTGCAAATTCTTATGTTAACTACTTTATCTGTTCTGGGGAAAGGAGGAAGGGGATGGCACCAGTCATTATAATACTGAGTTTTGCTTGGAATCTGCTCTAAATCTCATGTAGCAGTTTATAGTGTTAAAATAACAAACTTTTTAATGGGGGAGACTCACCCTATCTGGATTCTGGCAAAAGTCCTGAAGACATTCTGGGAGTTATGGTAGAAATATGCTAAAAGTTTTATTTAATTTATTGCCTTGCCAGTATTAGTGGGGATGTGATTAATGTTTCAATATCTAACCTGCAGTGTGAAAAACAATCCACACTAAGTCCTTTATTATCAAAGATACAACTCAACAGGAGCCATGTAAAAATATTATTCAGATGAATACAAAGAAAATCGCAGCAACCCAGAATACCAAAAGAAACATCTTGTCTATGGAAAATCTTCAATTACACAATCATCTTCATTTACAACAGGGGTGTCAAACTCGCGTCGTCACATTGTCTTCATGTGATGTACCGTAACTCCCCCCCCTCCAATTACTAAATCAAGGGTGGGTATGGCCAGTGCATGAAGCATCTGGCCCACAGACAGCTAGTTTGACACCCCTGATCTACAGCATACATGCAAGGACTATAACAGCCACTATGTAGGACAGGCAGGTAAGAAATTTGCAGAGCACCTTATGTGAACTTCAGCTAGCAGTCAGAAGACACAACAAAAACTCCTTAATTTCACAACACATGGACAAACTCAACCACAGTTTTAAATGAGAAACTAACAACATCCCAGACCACCAGTTAAATCCAAAAAATGCTAGGGAATTCCTGCAAGCCTGACATTCAGATAAATCAGCCATCAAGAGAGAAAAAACACATTTACATTTACACATCATTTAAAATAGACATTTAAAAAGTTAAGAAAGAAACAAAAAGACCAGCACATCTTTTCCTTATTTCTCTCCAACAACCAATGCCCAGATAAACAGGGATTAACACCAGACGAACAATCAAGCAAGCAGAAAACAATATTCTAATCAAGAAACTACCACAGAGCAAATCACACCCCACTAATACTGACAAGGCAAGCTACTAAAGATATAAAGAGGGAGCAAACCCCACACTCACTAGCACTGATGATGTTATCTAGTTGGGTAATAAAACATCTGCAAGCAAGCAAGCAAGCTGAGAAAGCACTATGGGCTTCACAGTTCAACTCTGTGCTACAAACATTATCTTCTATTGGTATCTGCAGCTGTAGATGCACCTGTGTCTCTATCTCTATTTCTCTATCATCTATGTACCTATTGTAGTACTTTAACAAATACCATTTTAATCCCAGCTCATCCCAGACTACTGAAGCGTGGCCAGAATGATACATCAGCCTTATAGAAAGAAAAAGAGATGACAAGGGGACATAGACAGACATCGGTTGGCATAAGTTCATGGATATGTAAGTTATTTAGAAATAATAATCAAATATAATTTTTAAAAACAATTATAGGAGGAAAATAGTGATTGTTCAATCTGCAATCTACATGCTGTTGATAAACAACTGGAATCTCTACCACACCTTGTTATATTTATTGGTGTTTCAGTGGGACTTTCATTAGGCAGTCCTTAACGTAGAAAGATACTTCCAAATAGAAGTCTGCATGAAAGTGGCAGTCATGGCCTCCTATGCACAGTTTCTGACTCATGAAAATAAGTGTTATTGTTGAACTTCTCATAGAAATATAAAATAAGTTTTTAGGGTTTGGGTTTAGAGATCCAAAACTGGAGGCCTCAGAGTCATCTGGAGCTCAAAATGTAAAATGTTCTTCACTCAACACGTGTATTCCAACACAATGGAATTTATTTCTAATAACATAAAAAGTCCAAGAAAAAAATAAAATAAAATTTCATTGAGCTTTCAGTTGTAGATAAGTGTGATTTCTGCCCATGGAAAGGCAACAGTATGGGAACAATTCAATTTCTAATGAAAGACTGTTCCAAGGTGTGATTTGTTATTGCTGGTTTATTATTACCAATATTTTTATTATATCATTTTGTTGCATATATAATTTCAACTTGTTTTAACCTGCCCAGAGACTTTTGAGTTGGGTGGACTATAAAAATTGTAAATGAAATGTAGCAAGGACCACCAGCTTGGATAGTTTAAAAATGAATTCATTTTATTTACTTATTTTGCAGTACTAATAAACCCACCACTCTTCCAAAAGTCTCTGGGCAGACACAGTCTCTGGGTTGTGTCCAGAAGCAGACCCACTATGAGACAAGAATAAAATGTAATAGTAAATCAATCAATCAAAATAATGTCAGAACCTGAAAATAATTACACAAAAAAAAGCAAGATAACCCTCAGATTAAAAACCTCAGTAACTCCTCAGAAGCAACTGCAAACAAAAGTGCTCTGAAATAACATCCTTTAACTCATTTTCAGAATTGCAAAAATGTGATTGCATATTTTGGAGGGGGCATGGAAACTGTTCCAAACTGGCAGGAGAGAAAGTTTGGTCCAGTGGTTAAGGTACCAGGCTAGAAAGCAGAAGAGAGTTCAAGTCCTGTACTAGCCATGAAAGCCAGCTGTGTGACTTTGGACCAGTCCCTCTCTGTTCAACCCACCACACAGGGTTGCTGTGGTGGGGACAATAGGAGGAGAAAGAAATATTGGATATGTTTTCACCTTGAATTCTTTGTAAAAATAATAATAAAGGTGGGATACAAATAAATAAATAATCATGAACCAAGTGCCCAGATTGCAAATCATAGGACCACAGGGATGCTGTGACAGCCAGCGTTCACCTCACAGGATTGTCGTTGTGGGGAAAATGGGAGGAGAAAGGTGTATTGGATATGTTTGTCACCTTGAGTTATTTGGAAAAACAATAAAAGTAGGATATGAAAATGCAAACAAATAAAATTCCACAAGCTATGATTTGTTCTAGAAAGGGCTTGCCTTCTTACTGATATGATTAGTGTATTTATGATGACTATGATCATGATTCATCACTTACTGTATATCTTTTATGTACACTGGGAGCTTATGCACCAAAGACAAATTCCTTGTGTATCCAATCACACTTGGCCAATAAAGAATTCTATTCTATTCTGTTCTTTGTGGACCTCATGAATTTGCCCCTTTGGCAACTGGACCAGGTGGACAGATTCAATTTTAGGGAGGCATTGTCTGATGAATCCTTTTGCTGCACCATTTTGGCCTCTAAACATAATAATCAGCACTTAACCAGCACTCTAAATGTAATAATCAGTGGAGCCTGGAAGCCTACTGGTAATTAATGCAAAGATGAAATGTGATGCTACACTGGCAGGGCTCTCTTGCCAATAACTTTGGAACCAGATTCTGTATCAGTTTCAGCTTCTGGATTGTATCCAGAGGCAGACCCACATACAGCATGTTGCAGTAATCTAGTCAAGTGGTAGTCAGGCCATAAGTATCAGCCTTTCAATGTAGATCAGAACAGGAGTCTAAATCCAAATGATACATGAGAACAAAGGAGGGTCAAGTCTGAGACACTTTCTCAAATTACATTTCTGCCTTGGACTCAGATTTTCTTTATTGGACCACTGTCTTAGTTGTGGACCTGTTTCTCAAGGTTATTCCTTCTTCCCATTACAATAAGTTATTGAAGTCAGGATTTCTTGATCCAGGTGAAGCTGAAACCGGTATACTAGCCGAATTCAATAAATGCATGGGAAATCTTTTTTTTTTTTTTTTTTTTTAGTAATGATGGACATATGTTTATCTGTTGGGAAACATGAGCAGGTATAGAGGGGACAGCCTTGGAGGACAGGAAGAAGAGCTACTACCAAAGCAGTGGTCAGATAAGAGGGTTTGAGCCCCTACCAAGAAAGCAATTTGTAAAGTAAAAAGTAGGAAAGTAATTTCCTACTTCACCCAAAGATAAAATAAGGGAGGAGGAAGCACATTCAGACTTGCAAAATTCTGTTACTGTAGCTGTATAAAAAAATAGTCTTGGCCCATTGGGCATTGGTTTCTTAATCTGGGCTCATAGCAGGAGTGTGTCACATGCTGGACTAGCCATACTTTTGGTCTGAACCTGCACAACTCTTTTGATATTGCTAAGGTGGTTACTTTAGATGTAAGCAGAAAGCATACTTTTGAACTGAAGGACCTCTTCCTGCAACAGTCTGGAGACTTACCTGATCCACACAGAGTCTTTACTCAACATCCCTTTATTGATGGCTTTCCCCCCCCTTTTTGTTGGCATTTTCCCTAACAGTTCTCATGAAGCCAAGACAGAGTTGTTTCACCATGCAGCTGCCTTGTAAAGAGATTGGAAGAAAAAAGGAGACAAGAAAAACAAACACCTCAAACAATGGAAGGACCTTTTTTAAAGTCAATAGTTACTGCTTGTTAGCTTTGAATAACCATTTAAATCATTAGCTCCTGGTGGCTGTAAGCAAAGCCCATTCTCCTCAGCTGTGCAGTGGGTGACGAATGGGGTCAGCTCAGCACCAGCCTAGTATTCCAACAGGACAAAAAGCCAGTCAGCATTGGCTGGGATGGGTGGAAATGGCAAGGGAGCCTTTGAACACCGGAAAACACCTGATGATGGATTGGCCTGGCAAGGTTGATGCCTGATAATTCACTAGTGGAAAGGAAGGCTAAAGAAATGCCTCATTTCAAAATGAAGCATCCTTTCCTCTTTCTCTTCTGCCACACCGTAGTCTTTAAAATGCTATCAGACTCTTTGTTTTTTGCTGCAACAGACGACAAGCTCCTTCCCTCCACCTGGAATTGTGAGCTCATTTTT
Source organism: Notechis scutatus (assembly GCF_049901735.1). Classification (NCBI taxonomy): domain Eukaryota; kingdom Metazoa; phylum Chordata; class Lepidosauria; order Squamata; family Elapidae; genus Notechis; species Notechis scutatus. The sequence continues at coordinate 51,797,475 of NC_142010.1, read as the reverse complement.
AAAGCAGGGCTGTCATGCTTGCAGCCCATAGGCCAGATGCATCATATACTGGCCACACCAGTTTAGTAAAGGGGAAAAAGTTGTGATATGTCACATGACGCCACTGTGATGATGTATCCATACCTCAGTTGTCCTCAATCCTGCACCTTCACAATGTGATGCTGCATTTCCCATTATCCCATTAAGCTAGGGCAGCCATTTTGAAGGGGAATTTTGAGCTTGGAGAATGCTGTTGTACAGGCAGCATCTTCTAATCAACAGCAGTCCCAAATGTTTAGTTTAGGCTCTCAGTTTAGCCATGCTACTCATTTGCTATTTTATTTCCACTTTGAGTCTTATTTCAGTCAATGGCTGCAAAGATATACTGTCAGTCAAAGTTTGCTATTGATATACTATGCCATCAAGGCCCGTGTTCCAAAGTCCCCCCCCTCCTATTAAAGGAAATTGAGGTCCTGTGATAAAAATCAATTATCTACAAAGTTAATGTCCGAAAAAAGGAGAATGTTCTCTAAACCCTTTCAAGGAAATGCCATACACTCTGGTGCATTTATGAGGCTTGTAGTAAGCAACCACCCTATGCATGCACTTCCCTGGGTGGACAAACCAAATAAGCGCATTGCTTGCCTTTTTGTTCCCAGTTTCTTCCAGGAGTGATCTTGAAGGAGGAAACTACTATGATCCTCAGGATTATTGAGAAATAAAAATTCACACCCACTGAAATAGACTCAAATACTAACATGATAAGTTCTGTCATGGGATGTCCTCTTTAACACTTTGGACTGCTGTCCCTGTCTCTCCTTCTGTGAATTCTACAAAGAAGACAGTTCTTTATAGAACTGGGCCACGTTCATATGTAGCTTGTCCCAGTGAGATTGTAAAATATAAGATCTACCTGACCCTCCAGCAAGGAGAAAGAACTCATGAGATCTGCCGAATGTATTGGTGCTGGATTATTTAGGCCTTCTTGGTTCAAATCCACTGTGTGGAAATGCTCTTGACAGTTAATTGACAGCTGGCATGTTTTTAAAAGCATTTTCCATTATAAAATGCAGCATCCCATCAATGTCTTCTCTCTAGTGGCCATTTCAGATGCCTCAGCTAAAAACACAAAATAACTGTGGAATCATATGTTTCCTGAATTCATCACCCAGTGCCTCTCGTGTTTTTCTTTGATTTATAATTTCTTCGTGCTGCAGCGAAACTATTCCAGAATGTCCTTTTGCAATTGATTAGAAATTAACACAGCTCCATTCCAGCTTAGCCAGCCTGATCCTTGCATGCTCTCACACCAGAAGCTACTCAGCCAAAAGAAAATATATGTGTTTATAGCTTCAGCAGGAATGATTACAGCAAGCTTCCTGTTCTACCACAATTAAACAAACTGTGGCTTACAACAATATGTAAACTCCAGCCAATCCTTTCTACTGACTTCTGTAGCTCACACACATTTCCAAGACTGGCTCTATCCTATCTTGTTCCTATGTGGCCTTCGTACAAATCTACACTTAAACCTCTTACAATGAATGAAATGTTTTGAAAGTAGAACATTATAGCACTTCTCAAATTTTGGATGTGAAGAGACCAATACTCTATCAAAAACCTGCCTAAGCAATACAAGGATGTGGAGACTATTTTTTTTTTTTTTTACTTCTGACATTAATAGTCAATCAAAGAAAGAGAGAAAAAACTGCAGTAGAAGACATGGGTGTGGATATGCAGGTAGATAGCCATTTTTATTCCTACTCCTATTTATTCTGCCATCGTTGTCACTCCCCATAATTTCAGCCTTGACTTGATTGGGTGAGTCCTCACCACAGTCATCCTTAGGACAACCCTGAGTTATTTTGGAGTATGATTCATATTTTAATACAGAAAATTCTGAAAACTGAGATAAAAATGAAACCAGAACTTTTCCTTTTGGGTCTCATGGAAAAAGAATTGGAGGAAAAAAATGGAACTTTGTTACTATATATGTTAACAGCAGCAGGACTATTGTATTCACAAAAATGGAAGGATACTCTGATTCCTATCATGGAAGAATGGTTGCAGAAGTTGATGGTGTTGGCGGAAATGGCAAAACTGACTACTTTGATTAAAGAAAAGAACATAAGCAGTTTTGTTTCCACATGGAAACTGCTTCTGAACTTCGTGCTTGATGTGGAAAAGACTGTAACTCTGGATTTTACAGATTAGACTGACAGATCTTTATAGAAATGATGTGTTCATACTATTATGGAAAAGCAAAAAGCTGTGATTTGATGTTAATGCCTTATTTTACTGTAACAGAGAGAATCGTAAGTCAGTGCTTCTTTTTTCTTCCCCCCCTATCTTTCCTCACTTCACTTCACCTTTCCCCTCCCTCCTCACTGTTCTTCTATTTAATTTTGTATGTTATAATACTCTATAATTTAATTTTTAAAATGTAAAAAAAAAAGGGGGATAACCCTGAGTGCCAGCATTTCTCCTTCAAATGTGCCTTGAAGCAATTCCTCTTCTACTGCAGCCCAGCCCAGATGAAGACAGTTGAGCTGCCCAACAAAGATGATTGTGTGGGAATCACACACAGCATGGCACAAACATCATGTCTGGATGTGCCCTGCGGGTACTGCCCTTTGGGGCTGCTGTGGGCATAGTTTAATCTGGGGAAAACTACTAATCTGAAACCCTCCAAACTATATTATCACGTGAAACGTTTAATGTATCTGGAAAGGAAAATTATTAGATGTAAGGGAGACAATCATATTAACAGGTTAACATTATTTTGATTACATCTCAAATGATTTTTGTCACTTTTGACTTGGTATCACCGTCTTCTTTGGCTGAACTCTATTGCTCAGATTGTGGCTCAAAGCATGCCAGTGAAAGGCCCTGTTTGTCTCACCCATCACATGCCCACAACACACACTTTAGCAAGTGACAATAAACCACACTTCAGGGGAATGAATTGTAAGCTGCCCAGAGTTATTGGCTGAGATGGGAATCTATAGAAATCAAATAAATAAACAAACAAACAAATGAATAAATAAATGTCTTTCTTCACATTCTTAGTCATCCCCAAATTGTAAAAGAAGGCATTTTCTGGAGGCAACCGCACACACGACTCAGAATATACTCTACAATTGCTACAACAGATTACTCTGTTTTAAATTGAACACTTGTTTCTTTTAATTCTGGCTTTCCTTACATTGGGGTCTTTGCAGATACTTACAGTAATTAATATAGTATAGTACAGGAAAGCAAACCACATCAAAATATTAATTATTTGGATCACGATAGCTCTGGTGATTGAAGTCTGCAGAACTGATAACACATTCAGAGATGCTTCCTTGTTCTACATCAGAGCTTTTTAGTAGTCCTAGCATAAATTCCGGCAATGTGTTCAGCTGAAGTATTCACAACATTTATTAGTTGATCCTTTTGGAAACAGGAGTGCCAGGAACTGACCCCAGGATTGAACCCAAATGATGATGCGCACCTTGCATGTATAGCTATACACTGCTACCTGCTGAGCCTCGGCTGTGGTACTGAAGAGATTGAATGTGCTTCTGGCCAATAGGAAGCCACAGAAGTTGTCCCCTTATGGTAGGACGGCTGCTGATTCTTCTCTACTGCCATTACATGGCCCAGAACATAGTTAAGAAGATCCTTTCCAGTGGCTTCAGAGTCAATGCTGGAGCAGTTCTTTGTGGCATCTAAAAGGCTTTATCACATTGTCCACTATAGAAGTTATATCAGACTGTATGTTCCTGTGATTTATGGAGGAGCCTATGAGTTGAGGCCTTGCTTTTCTTGAGTAGAAACCTACACCAGATTGAATACATGCTCTCAGCATTCAGTCTACCCTTCAGTATCTTTCCAAAAGTGTGGCCCTGTGGTCCAAGAAAAGAGAAATCTGAAGCTGTAGAAATGGCAAGGAAACAGATCTGGGTGGCTCATTTTGCAGAGGAAGGCTGTATTGATTTAGGAGACAGAGGACACTCTGTGGTTCCGAAAGTTTTGGACAGAGATTTGGAAGTTGTCTCTCAGGGATGTTGTAGGAACACCCAGCATGGATATGCTAGACTGATCACTGGTCTGGACAAGATGAGCCTCAAAATCTGGAGATAAATTTAAAATAAGAGGGCTCTCACAAGCTCCTGGGAAGGAAGATAGGATATGCAGGATTTAATAAATGATGTATAATTTAAAAATGTATATCTCATCTTTAATACTTGATAAATAACTCAATGAAACAAACATACCTAATATCCTTCTTATTTTCCCGACAACAACAAACTTGGGCTGAGTGAGAACCCAAAGTCACCCATCTGGCTTTTCCTGCCTAAGGTAGGACCAGAACTTCCTGTCCCCTTTGTTTCTAGCCTGGTGCCTTAATTGCTAGACCAGACCAGCTCTCTTGTTTCCATAAGAAATAGTGATAGTCACCAATCTTGACAAATTTAAAAATGGTGGACTGATGAATGGTCCTTAGTGGCTTCTTCTATAGTTAGTTATGTGCCTCTCTGTGATTAGGATGGTTCTGATACAAGCTCTTGGGGATAACAAACAGAAGGGTGCTCTTGCGCCCGTCTCCAGATTGGGACCTCCCATGGCCATCTGGCCAATCATTTAGTACTGGAATGATGGTCCAGATGGGCCTTGAGACTGATCCCCCAAATGAAGGTTGATTTATTTACTTAGAGAGACAATAGCAGAACCTTCCCAGGGTTCTTGAATAGGTCTAGTAGAATGTACTTTCTAAAGAATCAAATCAGGACCAGATTATTATCCAACCCTCCTCGCCCAACTTGGGATCTTTGGAATCACAGGAAAGGAGGTATCACACAGTCACCTGGGCATAACTTGGACAAGGAGATGACATGTCTTGGTAATAGAAACACTTTGTTCCTTTATATAAACATTTATATTCTGCACTTCTAGTTCTTAGGAGCCATTCAGGATGGTTATCAATGGTTGTAACCTATAACATTTGATTTGCATGTTTTGCATTGTTTACCGTCCTGAAACCTGAATGTAACAAAAACCTCTAAGTATATTCAAAATGTTGGTTTTCCTGCTATCATTTCAGGTGGCATTTCCCACCCGATCTTGACTGATTTTGAGAAAATCTAGGCAATGTGGGACATAATTAGTTCTTGGATGGGAGACCACTATGAAGTCCCATCAGAGTAGTCTACAACGAGGAGTTGAAGAAACATCCTCAAAGAGAGCAGTGTTACACTGCTTCTGTTTTGCTGCCAAAAAAACAAAAGGAAGATCAAAATGGACCTTTCCATAAATCAAGACCAACTTGTGAAAATCTTAACTTTTACTCCATAATAAATTTTTTAAAAAGGCAACCCTTTATATGTGTGTGTGTGTGTGTGTGTGTGTGTGTGTGTATACATATATGTTATGTATATATATATACATATATGTATATATATGTGTGTGTGTGTGTGTATATATATTCTTAAGTTTTCGCGGGTACTTACATGTATGGTATTCAGCTTTGTTCGGGTATTTTCCCACGTCATTGTAGTTGTGCTTTTAAAGTTGTAGCAACGTTTCGGCAGAATCTCATCTGCCATCATCAGGCTTCTGTATTGTGTTCGTCTGTGAGTCAGACTTTTACAGTGAGTCAGACTTTTTACGTCTGTGAGTCAGACCTGTAAAAGTCTGACTCACAGACGAACACAATACAGAAGCCTGATGATGGCAGATGAGATTCTTCCGAAACGTTGCTACAACTTTAAAAGCACAACTACAATGACGGGAAAATATCGAACAAAGCTGAATAACACATACATGTAGTACAAAACTTAAGAAAACATATGTTTTCTTAAGTTTTCGCGGTACTTACATGTATGTTATTCAGAATCTCATCTGCCATCATCAGGCTTCTGTATTGTTGTCTCTCTCTCTCTCTCTCTCTCTCTCTCTCTCTCTCTCTCTCTCTCCTCTCTCTGCGAGCCTGCCATCTAGCTGGTGTGGCTTGTGCCAGTGCAAGCAGATGTAAGCCGAGTGTGTGTAACAAGATCCATAAATACCTGAGAACCTCAGAAAACATATATATATATATATATATATATATATATATATATATATATATATATATATATATATATATATATATATATATATATATATTATATATATTCCAATGAATTCTTTTCACTATCACGCCAAAGTGGGCCGGTAGGTGGCGCTCCCCACTTGCAAATCAGACCAAAGCCAATTACATGTTCAATATCAGTGCAAATCATTGCTGTTGATAGAGATAAATGAGTAACACACCACCTATGTAACAATAGTTTTATTTAAGATGAACTTTTCATCAGCTGCTAATCATGATTTTTAATGCTTTGCTTTGCATTTTCTTGTGGAGTAAAACCTCAGGAGAACCTACTCTTGTGTAGAAAATGAAAGGGCATTACAAAAAGAAATGAATGTACATGGATTCTAAATATTTCAGGTTGTATGACTTTGTGTTTGACCTTAGCAGAAGATGAACTAATCCTGCAATATAATAGACTTTCATAGAGATATGGAAAATGGCTGCTTTTTTATCTCCGTTGCCATGGGAACCATCAGGGAGAAGGCCTAGCTGAGATGCAATAGGAGGTTATTAAATGTGTGCTTGTGTATATTGGAAAAATACAGCTTTTTGTCATCCTGTGTCACTCATAGGTCTTTAATATGTAATGTTTAGGTTATTAATAAACGAACACAGGTCCATTTTTAGAGGGAACAACTGTGAATGTAGCTGTAAAAAAATGTACAAGTTGAACATTTGCAAAAACTCTTTTATTAGGAGCAAAAGTGGGGGCTTTTTTTAAAAAAACCCTTTTTTGTTCTGGCTTTTCCCCCAGTGGTTACAGTTTCTTCTAACTGGATTAAATAAAGAAACATAGCATGTTCCGTTACAACAAGCAAGATGATGGTGGTATTATGTTCACTGTTTTGCTTTTCAGGGCAGGATCTATATGATGAAACTTACACCCCTTCTTTCCTAGCCCTAAAGTTGTGGAAGGTTTATTCAAGCCGTGTGTGTGTGTGTGTGTGTGTGTGTGTGTGTGTGTGTGTGCTTGTGTTTGTGTTTGTGTTTGTGTGTGTTTGTTTGCTCTGAACTCTGCTCTGAATCCAGAGGGAAACTTCTGGGGGGGCAGATCTTTGTGGAACTAAGGTTCTGGGGTGCTGCTTAGATTCCCTTTTCTCTTTCAGATCTCTTTCCGAGTAGTTGCTTGGAAAGTACCAATCGGAGTTATCAAGCTGGAAAGGCCTGTTCTGGAGCAAGACAGGGCAGATTTCCTTCTCCAAAAATCAGCAGCCCCTCCCACCCATCTTCCCCTTTCCCCTGAGGTCATCGGAGTGCCAAGGCCAACAAGAAACACCAGCACTCCCGATTTCTGAAGTTACCCCTCTTCTGTCCTAGCACAAGAATCTGAGGAGGCATAAAGCAGGGGGTCCCCAAACTTGGCAACTTTAAGACTTGTGGACTTCAACTCCCCGAAGAATTATGGGCTGGGGAATTCTGGGAGTTGAAGTCCACAAGTCTTAAAGTTAAAGCTGCCAAGTTTGGGGACCTCTGGCATAAAGGGTTGTTTGCTAAAGAGGAAGTCACCACACACCACACACACTGAAGGCATCTCTCCCACCAGGACAAGTCAATAGTATCTATTGGGGAGTCCATTGAACTCTGGTGGAGAGAAGGTGGCCAATTAAAGAGCTTTCGTCCAGCATCGCAGGCTTGAAAAGGGGCCGGAGCAGTGGCGTATTAACCACTAAGCAGACTAAGCAAGTGCTTAGGGCACCAGGCCCAAAAGGGGGCACCACAAAAACTTTTATGTAGCCTAAGCTTGGCTTTGTTTGTACAGTATGTACAAAGGAGGGAAAGGGCACTAAGATTTGTCAGTGCTTGGGGCACCAGTGAGCCTTAATCCGCCACTGGGCTGGACAGGTCTTTTCTTCCCAGGACTGGGGAGATGAGTGAAGGAACCGAGGGGGGGAGAGAGAACACAAAGGTATTTCAAGTAGTTGAGATGTGTTGCCTTAAGAAAGGTTTGGAAACCCAAAGGAGGTGAGTGAGCGGAGGATGGAGCCCCCCTCTTCCTAACTCCATTGGTAAAGGGAAGCCAGTCCTCCTTTTAAAAAAAACAAAAAAAACAAACACCATACCTAGTTGGGCAGCAAGGAAAAATAGGACATTGGTGCAATCTTGCTTTTCAACCTTCTCTGAGATGGGGTGATGTGGTTTATGGTGCAGAAGGTGGCCAGATCTTTCCTGAGCTACCCAATGGGGGAATTTTTTTCTTCCCACCGAGCACCTGAGTCCAGAGAAAAGGGCAGCTTTGGATTTGGCCAGGTCCCGAATCAATCAGACTAGAATTGGAAGGGACCTTGGAGGTCTTCTAGTCCAACCCAACTACCTAGCAGGAGATACTACATCATTTCAGACAAGCGACTATCCGGTCTCTTCTTAAAAACCTCCAGTGATGAAGCATCCACAACTTCTGGTGGCAAGCTGTTCCACTGGTTAATTGTCCTCACTGTTTGGAAGTTTCTCCTTAATTTCAGGTTGCTTCTCTCCTTGATTAGTTTCCATCCATTGTTTCTTGTCCTGCCTTCTGGTGCTTTGGGAAATAATTTGACCCTCTCTTCTTTGTGGCAGCCCCTCAAATACTGGAATACTGCTACCATGTACCCCTCTTTTCTCTGGACTAGCCAAGCTCAAATCCTGCAACCCTTCTTCATATGGTTTTTTTTGTCTCCAGGCCTTTAATCGCTTTAGTTGCTCTTCAAAGACTTGGGGCTTCTCTGCTAGATTGATTCTTGATGCTCAAGTTGGCCAGGGTGGGAGGACAGCAGGCGGGCCTTCCTCCAGCGGGAAAATTCCAGTGTCTCCGTGGCCCCCGGATAAAACAGTTGCGAGAATATTGAAAACTTAGTCGAGCCTTTCCCCAAATCTCTGAGAGAACCCCTCTCTTCCTCCCCATGGAACTAAGACAAACTTCCCCGAGGTCAACCTACAGCCCGGCGTTCATTTCCCGAAAACGAAGAAGTTCTTCGAGTTCTCCTCCTCCTCCTCTTCCCCCTCGGGGCTTGGCCCCTGCAAACAGCCCCTTCCCTGCCCAGGCCATCCATTCCCCCCCCCCCCCACCCCCGGGGCCTTCCGAGGGTCTCCCAAAAGCTCTCCCCCCACCCCCAGAGATTTTCGGTGGGGCAGGCCGGCGAGCAAGTCACCCGACATCTGATTCTTCCCTTTCCTCGGATCCCTTCAAGGCTCTCCGCTTTTAGCTAGACGGCCCCTCCCCCCTCGTCAATCCTAACCAGCGCCTAACTTCGTTCGTTCGTGGGGATAGAGAGGGAGAATTTCTCAGGAGGCTCAGCTCGGTTGTTGGAAGGCCGCCTCCCTCCCAAAAGCCCGGATCCCCTGCCATTCGGCTGGAAAGGGCGGCCCGCTATTAATAAAAGCAAGGAAGCCCACCAGAAAGATAACACCATCACCATCATCACGACCCCCTTAAGGCTGTTGTTGTTTATTGTTATTACTGTATGATATTATTATTATTATTATTATTATTATTATTATTATTATTATTATTATTATTATTATTATTATTATTATTATTATTATTATTATTATTATTATTAATTCCTTCTTTCCTCGTGCCCGCCCTCCCGCCTATCTGCCGATCAAACGCGCCGGGATCTGCTCTCTGGTAAATGATGCATTAGATGCGGCGGCTGTATTTGTCGTGCGACTTTTGAAAGGGTCCCGATAATCTGGAGGCGAGAGATAAGAAGCAGCATTTATTCAGCAGCACTTTGGAACCAATTTCCAACCCTGCTCAACCCCATTCTCCTGCAGCCTCCAGGAGCCCAGGAGATAAGGATTGGACTATTCATTATCTTCACCGGGAACAAAGATTAGCTAGCAGAGATGAAAAATTACTCCGGGAGAGTAATAATCGGGGGGGAACCTCGGGAGCTGCTCAGCTCAGATTCGCCAGGCTTCGGGGACCCTTTTTCTATATATTAATACGTGTGTGTGTGTGTGTGTGTGTGTACATACGCACGCTCACGTACAAAACCCATATGTGTATATATCTACCCCCAAATCGTTATTTAAACGGAAACAAAGCAGGGCTGAAAAGACTAGACTGCCTTTAAAATAGCATAAGAAGAAACAGAGAGAGGGGAAGAAAACAAAAATCTGAAGGCATTCCGTGTGTATCATATCTTTTCCCCCAGAACGTGGAATGCGATTGTTCCCCCCATCAGCTAAAAAAACAGCGTTTTCTTTCCTCTCTGGTCCTCTCTGTTTTGTTCTGTTCTGTTCTCTGGATTTCTGACGTCTTTAGCTGAAATCCAGCCAGGGCAAACAAGAAGGGAGAAAATAATAATAATAATAATAATAATAATAATAATAATAATAATAATAATAATAATAATAATAATAATAATAATAATAATAATAATAATAATAATAATAATAATAATAATAATAAAAGATACGGGAGCCCATACCGGAGATTTGGGGAGTGGGGTGATGGGCGGGGCGGGGTGATGGGGGAAGAATGAGAAAAGTGGAGAAGGAAAGCTGGTGGGGGGTTATGAAATCGGGGACCAGGGTCTTTCCTAAGAGGCCCTGCCGTCCTTGGCATCCTTCCGGAAGCACGAATAGCGACGGTAAGGATGATGGTGGTGAAGAGTTGATCATTGGTGCCCCCGAGCGTGTGTGTCTACAGAGAGAAGGAAAAGGAGGAGCGCGTAGACCTCCTGGACTCCCACGCGGTCAGCAAAGGTTTCTCTCGCAGGTCCCGCCGGGTTCAAGCCCCGCCATGGCTGAAGAAAATCCCCCTTTGCCTCCCTGCCCCAGTTTTGCGAATAAGTTCAGGGTTCGTTGATTTATTTATTTTCCGTTGAGAAAATATTCTGGACTCAACCTTAAAGATTCCAGCACCCGAAATCACAAACGGAGGACTTTTAAACAGAACTTGGATAAATCTGGGGTGCCTATCTCATCTGGGAGAAGCGAGGTCGGTAATGGCAGCAGTTTCTTAGGCTCGGGGCTGTTTCGTCCAGATAAGCATTATCTGTAGCCTATCAAGGGGCCCTTTCCCCTCTGGAGTACATCACAAAGGCGGGCAGAAATGCCAGCAAAATAGGAGATTTCTTCCCTCCACCACTCCAGCTATTGCTTTCTGCCTTTTTTTAATTTCTTTTGTTTTCCTTTTTAATTTTATAACCCACCTACTGCATTATTCTTCTCCGTCAAAGCCCCCCCCCCGCTCCCCTCCGCCTTCTCCTCCCCCGCCTTCCTGCTGCATTTTGCCGCTGCTGCAAAGTTTTCTTGCTCTTTATTATGAATAATAAAGTATTTTGGGATAGATATATTTCCCCATATTTCCGGGTTCCCTGGTTTTTATACCGTCCTTGCAATCGTGGGGTAGATACAACAACGCTTAAAATGGGACTTGGACAGTGAACGCCTCGTTCCCGAGGTCGGTGGGACTTTCTTTCCCGCGTACAGAGATTGTAGTTAGGAAAGACTTGGGGATACTTAACCATCTAAAAGGAACTGCGCCGCTCCTTCCCGGGCATCGAGGTTTAAGAGCGCCTTGGCATCTGGAGGAGAATTGACCAACGGTCAGTATGGTCACTCGCTCTCCGTCTACCCTGCTCCACAGGGTTGTTGTTTGGGAAAGAAAGCGGAGATTGCCACGCGGTAAGGTTGGAGGGACGGTGAGACCAACGCAGAAGGGATCAATAAAACGCAATAAATGTTCGATTGGCTGCCTATCTTTGTGCGTGTATGGGGTTTTGTGCGTGTATGGGGTGGGTGGGTGGGTTGGGGGAGAGTTTGGGAGAAAGAGCAGGCGGCAAAGAACAACACCTACAACCCTCCTCTTAACATCTTTATAGCCCCACGAGAAATTAAGAGCACAGGAAGGATTTAGCCGGCTTTAAAAGTGAAGCGGCAGCGTCTTTGATTTCTAAACATTTCCCAACCTATTAGTTCCGGTTGACTCGCCTAATGGACCAAGAATTTATGAATTTCAGGATTTCCCCCGCTGCCTTTTACTTCAACAGTGCCTGGCTGGAGGCCGGGAGGGCTGGCGACTGCCTTTATCGCTACCCCCACCTCTTCTCCGCCCCCCCCCCACGCCGCATCTTTTCCATCTTAAGTCGGAAGAAGGACCACCCTCCTCAGGGTCCCCGTCTTGGGGTTCACGGGAGAAGGTGACCACACGCACGAAGGGATGCGGGGGGGGGGACGACCGCTTTCCCCCCCTCCCTTCCCAAAAGAAGGAGACGGAAGTCATTCCCTCTCCCCTCGTTGAAACCATTGGCAATGAAGGGGAAATGTCTGGCGCGAGGGAGGTGGGGGGGAGGGGAGGGATAAATTGGAGGATGCAGTGGGGGGGGGAAGGGGGGAACTCCCCGGACTCGCCCTTCCCACTCCCCCCCCCCATCCCTCTCTTAGCTGCCGCGGCAGCTTCCACTGAAAACGGGGCGCCTCGGTTTTCGGCTGGCTGGCTAGCTGCCTCCCGATATCCTCCCACCCGCTTCTGGCAAATCTGAGAGTCAAGTCGCGTCGCCAGTGACAGGAAAGGCAACAAAAGGTGCCAGGCGCAGACAATGCGAGGGGCTTGTAGAGATATTGTAATGATGCAAATGAAGGCGAAGGGACGAGCTGCCTTATTATGTACATAAATACACCCCTGGCTCGCCACACCAGCCTGGAACGCGGGAGCCCCCGAGCTCGGCTGCCAGGTGGAAGGGGCTTGCCCACCCACCCCTTCCCGCCCGCCCTGGCAGCCCTCCTCCTCCTCCTCCTCCTCCTCCTCCTCCGTCCTGCCCTCAGTAGCCCGCTGTTCCCTCCCTCCTCGGCGGCTCCCCCTTTCTCCCCTCCCTCCCCCGGGACGGAGGCGAGAGGGCGGCGGCGGTCGACTCCAGATGTGCCAGCCGCGGAACCTTCTCTTGCTGGCCCAGGAAGGCAGAGCCTGCTAGCAGAGAGCCGAGACCCTCCCGAGGGAAGAAACGACCCTAAGGGAATTAAAGGAGCGCGACTTCCCGCGCGGGGAAGAGCGAAGGCAAAGGTAAGGGGGACGAGGCGGAGCGGCGGGGGCTTCTCTGCAGAGGCCACACCTAGAGACGCACCTGGCAGACGGGGCCGGAGTTGATTGTTCCTCCTCCCGCCCGGCCCTTTCGGGGAAAATAGGGGTACCGAAGGGGCGAGGGGACTCGGCCCGACGAAAGGGCTGCTTTTCCTTAAAAGCGCTGCGGTCGGACGATGTCTGGCGGGGGTGGGGTCGGGGGCCGCGGGGGTGCAAAGAGGCCGCTGGGATTCTAGGCGCACAAGGAGCCCTTCTTGGCCTGGGACGCAGGCAGGAGCCGGAGCGCTCTTGGGACAGGGAGAACCCCTGGCCTGCTGGCCTGGCCTAGCTTGGCCTGCTTTGCTCCTATCTTGGCGCTCGCTCTCTTGTTGCTGTGGCCGCTTCGGCGGGAAAAGGTTTTGGCTTGACCGCCCGTCCAGCCTAGAATGAAACCTTGGAGGAATCAGCTGAACTGGGGGGGCGAGAGGGGAAGGGAGAAGGAGAGGGAGAAGACCAGGCTCCACGCGGGAAGATGAGCCTGTGTGTCCGAGCCTTTGAGAGCAGACCTAGGCATGTTGGGGGAGAGGGTGTGTGTGTGTGCATGTCTATAGAATCCGAGAGGGATCCCAGGCGCATTTCTTTTTAAATAAATAGGAGACAGCCCGTTGGGAATTAAAATACAGTAGAGGAGAGAGCTTGCGTTGCTGGCTGAGGGGATAAAAAGGTCTCCGAGCGGGCAAAAAGGAAGCAGGCCGGTTACTACCCCGGCAGGTTGGTGTCCTCCGTGCCTGCGATTAAAGGCGCAAAGATAAAAGACTTTCCAGAATGGGACGACAACGCCTTGCAATCAGAGGTGTGGCGGGCCAGAACCTTCCTCTGGGCCTAGAGAGATGCGCCTTCTCTCTCTCTCTCTCTCTCTTTCTCTCTCTCTCTCTTGCCGCCATGTCCTTTTCACCTTCGGCCCTGACGAAAGAAAACTTTTATCACTTCCATTTTGAGGACAATCTTTCCATGGGGGATTCTGACCAGAACTAATAAGCCAGAAGCCCCCGCCTTGCCCTTGGCTGGGACCAGAAAAGGAAACCGCTGAATAAGGAAGCGCCCGATTCTTTCAGAAGTGCCCTCCTGGATTCCAGTTGCGGGGGAGGGGGGGACAAATGTTTATGTACGCACACATCCACACTCCCAGGAGGCTTCCTATTGAGATTGGGTCACAGCCAAGAGAGGACTGAAGAGGCCGGGCAAAGAAAAATTTAAAAGACTGCCGCAATACTCTTCCATTTCTACTCTTTCTCCTCACCCGCAAGCCACCCCCTCAGTCCCCGTCCCTGGGCCAACACACAGGCACACTTTCTTATTGTTCTGAGATTTGTGCATTTTAAAAAAAAAAAGATGCGAGGAGATTTTGAGGGTTTTCCTTCTCCCCTGGAAACCCCCGCAGCTCTGAAGAGCTCCGGCTGGTATCCATTCTGCACCTGCCAGCTAAGAGAGGCCGCTTGGTCCCAGTCCCGTGCAGGAAATTTGCACAGCTTTGCATGTTTTAAAACTCTCAAACTCTAGGCTACAGTCCCTTCTTCTACGACCTTCTTCTCCTCCTCCTCCTCCCCCCTAGCTTTTCAAATATTTGTGTTTTTTTTTCTTTCCCCTCTTCTGTTGGGGGAGAATGAGGGAAAATCCACTCCCCAAAAAATTATTCAGGCACGATTTCAATCAAAAAGTAGAAGAGTTTAATAAGAGATTATTCTGAAGGATAAAAATGTAAAAGCCCCGGCAATCAACGAAGGTCTAATATCGAGGGAGGCTTAAATGTAATCTTTGTTACAGTGACCACAACTATCTACAAAAGCATTGCAAGGTTCCTTTTTAGAACGAGTTTTAACATTATTTTCATGACTAAAAAAGTGTCATTAAAAGATAGTAATAAGATACCACTTTAAAAAAAAAACTAACAATAACATGAGGCTTAGAATAAAAGCATTTCAAACAGGCAGAAATAAACACATTTTTTTTAAAAAAGGGAAGCTCTCCAAATAGAATAGAACTGATCTTCTCTTTGTTTTATTTCAACTTTATCAATATGGCAACATCCCATGTTTTCATTGAATCTGGATACAGATACAGAAGGCATAACATTCTTTGTGCAAGAAATACCATACTACCGCGTTATGCTTCTCTCGTTGGAGTTTTTATACACACATTGGCACAATAGACAACGCTGAATAATCACAAGCAGAGAACCCCCGTGCCTTAAACATTTCGTATATTCGAAGAGTAGTTGCCTGAACAAATATTGTATATTTAAATTGCAAAATGTCAGAATTTCTTTGGTGGAGGAAAATATTATGGAAATTCCTTCAGACCGACCGGATTCTTTTCTCCTGTGTCCACCTCGGTTCTTCTGAGAAAACGAGTGGAAACGAAGAGTAGTAGGAGTATTAACGATTCGGACTTTAAATCTCTCCTGCTGCTCTTCGAGAGAGAATGGGTTTCGGTTCCGAAACTCAGAGGCATGTGGGCTCGAGTTTAGCAAAGGCGGCATTCTCCCCCCCCCCCGTGAGAGTTAAAAGCTGGAGCGCGCGCGCGGCTGACAAGCCAAATGTATCTTTTGATTCAGAAACCGCTGCAAAGCCAGTCGGAGGCACGTCAGAACTCGGCTGGAAGGAGACGGGGGGCGAGGGGGCGAGGGGGCGGGCGACTTTAGGGGCTGACAAATTGCGCGTCCTCGCAAATGTATTTGCAAGCTGTCAGGTGCATCTTTGGCCAGGCTACTCGGAAGAGAGCGAACGAGAAAGGCGAACCCCGTAGGACTTCGCGCTCAACGATAGACAACCGGGGCTCCAAAGGATCTCTCCCTTGGTAGGAAGAAGGACCGAGTGAGAAGGCGGCAGAGGCAAGGAGCTTTCATATTTTCCTTTCTCTCACCTTATTTAAGCCGGGAACGTTTCAATCTAGGAAGAACTCCAAAATCCCGCTAGCTTGCTGAGGATGATGATAGAATTTTATATCTCTGTTAGCAACCATTTAAAGGCTTGATTGCCTGGGGATAAGAAAAGAAGAGGAGGATGGCGACCTCAACCACAACAATCTAGTCTTCCCAGCTCTTCACAGCCCATTCTTCGGCTGTCAAGGGAGAGGCAGGGAGGGTTGTCTTGGGGCTAAGGAGGAAGTTTGGGAAGGCTGAAGGCCTGGTTCTGGAAGGAAAGCCAAAAGCCCAGGGGAGGCTTTCCATTTCCTCTCTGACTGGAAAGGACAGCAGCCCCACCGTTTTCCCCCCATTCCGCTCTGGAAGGGACAAGCGACACTCCTGGGGTGAGCGAGGTAAGGGGATCCCTCCCTTTGGGCACGTCCTACGTACCGCCTCCCCCACCCCTAGCCGGGTCTCAGTCTCATTCAAGGGATGAAGCAACGGAGAATCAGCAGCTGCAGAATAAAGTAAAATTTCCGGCGCCCACTAAGACTCTAGTGCAAAGGAGTTCTTAGCTTAAGGCCTCTCGGCACCGAGCATTTACTAGGAAGCAACTCAGCTGGTTACACACGGGGACGTCTACCTCGGAGTAAAGCACGCCTAGGATCTCCCGCCAGTTCCAGGCGCAGTGGCCCCTAGATCAACTTCCGAGTAACACCCCCCGAGGTTTTCGTTGCATGAAAGGAAGGAAAGGGGTGGGGTGGGGGAGAGAGAAGGGAATGTATTTCGGGGAACGAGAGCAGCGTGGAAGGGACTCTGAATCCAGCCCCCTCGCCCCACCGTTTCTCTTGTGTCGCTGCCCCACTCCGGGAGCACCGCGATCCTCTCTAGGTAGGAGAAGGGCGACTCATTGCATCATTGCCATTAGGCGCGGCGCAAAGCTCTGGCTGCTGCAGCTGCATATGAGTTGTGGGCCGGCTGCTTGCTGGGCTGCTAACCCGGAAGACAAGAGCGGGGAGGAAGAAGTAGAGTGCGTGTGTGTGTGTGTGTGTGTCTGTCTCTCTCTCTCTCTGTGTGTGTGTGTGTCCGTGCGCGCGCGCGTTTCTGACGCTAGTTGTACGTGATTCTGTACCTGCCTCTGCCAGTTTGTTGGAACAGTGCGAGGGGTCGCCGCCGCCGCCGCTTGAGCCGGCCCCCTCCCCTCCGCTCTCCAGACCAGGCAGCCAGTCTCTCTCGGCTGCCACTCCTCCCGGCCGCTCCCCCTCCCAGCCCCTTTCCCTTTGCCCGTGGCTGGCATTGGAGCAGCTGCCTGTTGTCGCGGCCGCCGCAGGGATCGGGTGCCCGGAGGGAGACCACCCTCGGTTGCGGTGAGTATCCAGGCTGCTTTTTGCTCTGCCCCAAAGAGAAGTCGCTCTGCCACCGGCCTTTTCTCGGGGTGGGTGGGGGTGGTCTGGTGTAAATCCGGTCGGGTCCCTTCATGGGGTGGTGGTGTTATTCTTCCTTCCCTCCCCGTTACTTCCTGACCCGTCGCTCTGCTGACTTTCTCCGGGCTAGAGTCGAGTTTGCAAAGGCTATTTTGCAGGAAAGTAGGGAAGGCGCGCGGTTGTGCGTCAAAGAAAGAACTTCGCGCTTGGCCTTTGAAGTTCGCAACGGAGACCCGCCCTAGATCAGCGGGACCGAGCCAAAGCGGCAGCTCCGAAGGTGCCCCTTTTACTGCGGGGGAGCCCCGCGGCAGCCCAAGCGAAGCCCTTGCTTTTCGGCCACCAGAAGGGTGACCGAGTTGGGTTGATACTTGCAGGGTGCAAGAAAGAGACCCCTTCGGTTTTCCTTTTGCAGAGAAAAGCGAGGGAGCGTTTTAAAGAGGAGATCGAGCAGGGCAGGCTGGAGCTGGCGAGAGAATGAACTTAATCTCAGGCGTGTGGCTGGCGGAAAGTTTGACACCCAAACCAGGAGAGAGAGAGAGAGTGAAGCGAGTGTCAGTGACAGGAGCTGCAGGTGACAGGACATCTAAGAAGGAGGGCGCGTTTTAGAGAATGAATAGCGCAGACAAACTCTCTCTTAATCGGACTTCCCAATGACACGCCTGGCTTGTGGTTCTACGGTAGCCTCTTTCCGGTCCATTGTTTTTTAAAAGTCTCTTAAAATGGGATAAATGGGGGAGGGGGAGAAATTTTGCAGGAAAGTGTGTGCGTGCGTGTGAGTGAGTGAAAGAGACAGAGTGAATATAAACAAACACTCTTTGCTATGTCCGTTCAGGCACAGGTGTCTTTGTAGCTGAAAAAACACACACACAACTGAATCTTTGCGAATGTGTTTTGTCGGCACAAAGATGGAGGTGGATAATCTCAAAAATATACTCGATGTCCTAGAAAATGCAACAATCAAAACAAAAGTTTCCTTTCAGTGCAAGAAAAAGGAATGGGGAGCAATTTGCAGCAAATTAGGAGGGTAATCATATATTAAAAGGAAACGTGTTTTTTCCCCAAAGCATAAACTTGATTGCAGATCCACATACAAATACCCGCGAAAACCTCAGAAAACAAACACACACACACACACACACACACACACACCACATCCCCCTGCATTTTAGGAAAACCGCCTGCACCTTCACGCAGCCTGTTCTCATTCTTCCCGCGGCTCCTCTTTCCGTTTTGACCCGAGCGCGGGAGGGTTTGGCTGGGGAATAGCGCAGGCAATCGGGAAATTGGAGCGCCGGCTGGCTGCTTCCGTGCCGCGCACTCCTCTGCCCGCTGAAGCAGGTTCTCTCCAGAGAGGCGTTTTATGAAATGGACGGAATGGTTGTTTAACCAGCCGTGGGAAGCGGCCTGCAGGCTCAGTCTCAGAGAATGAGCTCAGCGGTTGCGCCTGAGCTCTGGGTGCGGGTTTCAGCGGCTAGGGAACGAATTGAGAGGCCGCGTTTCACGGACCAGGAGGCATCCTGCTCGGCGGCTTCCTTGTTCGGTGTTGGCTGCACCGAGGCATTGAAAAGAGAGGTCGTTCCCCAACCCCCCAACCCCACCCCCGGGACCTCCATAGAGTTCAGAAACCAGAGCCAAGAAGAGCCAGAGCTCGGAGGGAGCCCAACGTCTTCCTATCCAGTTTTTCAAGGGAGACGGGCGGACGGGCGGGCGGGCGAAGCGACGGGATCCGGGCTCGCCAAATGTGCTGGACTTAGAAGCGGGGCTGGGGATCGCATCCGGAGCCAGGAAGACCACGAGGAGCGAGGGCCGCGTCCTTCCTCGAGGCTCGGAGAGAACCGCGGCGCTGCTGCTCCGAGGATTAGCCCTTTGCCGGTGGGCAGGAGAGAGAGAGAGAGAGAGACAGACAGAGACAGAGAGAGAGAGAGAGAGACAGACAGACAGACAGACAGAGAGAGAGAGAGCTAGCTAGCTCAAGGAAGATTCTCCCAGAAACCAGGGAAGGAGGGTGGGTGGCGCCTCCATTGCTGGTGTTTTGTGTTTTTTAAAGGAAAGGGCAGCTGTGATACTCGTAACAATATCGATGGTGGTGATGATAATGATATTTATTGTAACAACAGCAACAGTAACCCGAATAACGTTGCAAATTCTGAATGGTGAAAGCTTGGAAGGGAGAGTTGAGGGTGGGGTGGGGTTTATTTTTATTTATTTATTTATTTTGCCTTTTAATCTGCTACAGGTCTGCAGCAGGATGCCCTTTCCTTTCCCGGCGGGTTTGCCAGGGAGAGAGCTGGCACTAATTTAGCGCTGAACAAGAACTGGCTGTGGGGTAACTTAACCCGCAGCTTCAGGGGAGTTTCCTGGGCAGTCTTAGGGTCTCCCTCCCTTCCCCCCCTTCCATAAATCAGCCAGCATAATTAATCTTTACAATTTGTCTTTTAAAACAAACAAGGGCGAATTATCAGCTCGTTAACTGAGATTTTATCACTTGTCTAAAACAAACCTTCCCCTTCCCGCGGAAAGATCAGGCCTGTTGCCTGTGGGGAAGTGTAATATTTTTTTTTTTTTAAAAAATGATTTGAATTGATAATAGATTGCTACGAATTGTATTAATGTCAGGATTAACCGAATGGTGCCGTTAGCCAGAGGGATGCAGCGGTGACATTTCCTTTTATCCCATCAGATTTCGGTGATAATCTCGATATGGTTGCTGGAATGTTGGTGGTCTCTAATGCAAAACGCCTGGCTCACTTGGTAATTAAAATCTTGCACGATCGGCCCCTGAATCTCGCGCCGTTGTTTTACCTGGAAGCGGGCAGGAGGAGAAAGATGCCCAGATCAAAATGTGTAAACTTTTTGCTCGAGCCTTATTTTCAGGGAGCTCTTTAAAACGACGCCTTTTCTTTCGGACGCTTTTATTTGAAAGAACGTTCTATTTATACGTTTTATTGGAAAGAAGAGGGGAGATCATTCAAAGGGCAGTTTCTCTCCCCTCCGCGTCTGGCAAGAGTTGTAATCGACGGGTTTTCTTTAGCCGTTGCTCTCCTGCTGAATCGTCCGCAACCTTTGACTCGGGCTGGGCCTCGTTTGGTGCCCCGATTCGAAGGCAACCGGTCTCAGGTAGTGATGGGATCCTTTGCAACCTCCTTTCCGGAATCCATTTAGTAGATCCGAGCCTGCCGTTTCCGAATGTCACTTTCCTGGTGGCTGCTGCTGCTGCTGCATTGTTTCGATCCCCAAGCGCGCCCCCGCGCCGCCCACCCACCCACCCCCGCCCGCCCGCCCGCCCGCCCGCCCGCACAGGAGCGCGCGCCCCGCCAATTACCACCTCCACATGCGTGGGTCTTTGTGCGCGCTAGCTCGAGCCCGGGCCCTGTTAAGTTCGGATGAGAAGCAGAAGCTTTGTGGGAAACCAGAAAGGTCGGTTTGGAAGGGGTCTGGGGGGGAAGCAGCAGCCTCGGGGCCCGGGAGCGGCTTGCTGGCCGCGCACCCTGGGGCTGGCGGTGATGTAGTGCGGTGTCCAGCGGCACCTTTGTCCCCCAGGCGTCCAATGACCCTGAAGGACAACCAGAGGCGCCTTCCAGACTCCAGAGCTCCCATCGGCCGGGGCAGGTTCTGCTGGCAAGAATGCCGCTTGGCTTCTCGGTTTCCAGCCGTGGGAAAAGAGGAGTGGCCTAGGTCTGGCCGCCTGGCTGCCTTTGCGCCCCCCCCCCGGTTCGGCCTCCGTGCTTCTGCCGCAAGGAAGATTGAGGGTCGGCGCCCTTGCCACACCGGCTACCCTCCCTCCCTCCCCCTCCAGTCGCTCCCCGCCCGGACTTGGCCGGCTCCTCTCTGCTTTTGAAAGGAGCTCTTTCCTGGGAAATGGCCCGCCGAAGGGGCTGCTGGGGGCAGCGGAGGAGGCTGGAAAGGCATTCCAAAGAGGCAGCGTCCCAGTTCCAGCCGGGCCCCTTCCTCCCCCGCACTGACCCTTCTCCCCCGCGCCGACCCGGAGGTGGGATGCCCGCTAGGAAGCTGGAAGGCAGGCGAAGGGGGGGGGGTGGGGGCAGAGGGTCGGAGTGCGCCTTCCCGCCTGCCTTGTTTGAGAACCTGGAATTGTTTTGTCTGGGAGGGGGGAAGGTGACCGAGAGGCAATGGGCGGGTGGGAGAAGGGTGGCCGAGGGTTCAAATCCCCGGCTGCTTTGGGGAGAAGGAAGGCAGCAAAGGGCGGCGTCGTAGCCTTTGGGGGGCTTATTATTAACAAGTTCATTTCCGGGCGAATTTGGCAGCGGCGGGTGACGTCAGAGTCCAGGCGTCTCCCTGACTGGGGCCGCCCGGTTAGGAGAACTACACTCCTATTGCCCGGTTCCTGGCTGTCAATCCTCCATTTCCCCTCCCTTCAGAAAGGTGGGCTCTCTCTCTCTCTCTCTCTCTCTCCCCCCCCCCAATTATGCAGGCTCGGAAGGCAGAAGAGAGGTAACTGACCCGCCCTTCCTTGCTTCGGGTGGAAATATCCACGAAGGAGGCTAACCCTGACTGTCAAGTTGTTGGCCTCCTATTTTTACTGTCCCCAAATCTTTGGCCATAAAGTGAAGCTTTAGGAAAATTTAGCTTCTCCCCCTCCCCCATCTATCGTGGGAATGCGGGATTCCATACATTCAACAGGTATGAGGGGATTTTAACCTAGCCAAATCGTATTCCCGTCAATGGGGGCCATGTGGCCCGATCTTTGCCTCCCTAAATCCTCTTCCTCGGGAAAGCCTTTTCTTACTTTCCATCCAAAAAGGAATCGCCACCTCAACTACTCTTAAGGAAGGGGCGCTGCCGCCGATTCGGACACACGCACCATGTGCGTAAGCTACACCGTTTTAGATGAGTGTGTGTGCACCCACCATATCGCCATATAAGGAGAGATTCCATTGCATTCTTGTCCAAGATCACCTAGAAGTGCATTGGGA
The DNA here is from genome assembly GCF_049901735.1 of Notechis scutatus. NCBI lineage: Eukaryota > Metazoa > Chordata > Lepidosauria > Squamata > Elapidae > Notechis > Notechis scutatus. The sequence continues at coordinate 51,775,133 of NC_142010.1, read as the reverse complement.
AGATTATGCCCAGAGAGAGAGAGAGAGAGAGAAAGAAGAGGGTGTGTGTATGGGGAGAAGGGAGAGGGGGGGAGAAAAGGAACATTCAGCCACCATTTCCATTTTGTCCAGTGGGCAAAGCTGCAAGCTTTCCAGATGCACAGGACTCTTTGGGAAGAGGAGGACAAAAAGGGAAGAAAAAGAGTCTCGCCTAAACGGAAAAGTTTACACCTTGTCTCCCTTACTGCTCCAATTCAGTACTAGCCTTTGAAACAATTGAAAGATTTCTTCTCTTCTCTTTTCTTGGCCTGCCCTGTTTCACCCTCCTGCTCATTTTTATCCTATTTAGATAATTCATACTGACACTCGTTTCATTTACACCAATGTGTTTATACAAAATGGATTGTATCTCCTTTAGCGACCCCAAATAAAAGGCGCCATAGCTGCTTTCTGTCGGGGAATGTTAAGAGAAATGCAAGGAAGCCCGGAGTGGGGTTGGGGAAGGGATTCCAGTAATAGACAAGAGGCCAATATCAGGGTCATGGTAGATCTCATCCCCTTGTGTTTACTGCTAATACTGAATATCAATTCTGCTACTGGGGAGAAGTGTGTAGCTTCTTCCCTGTTCTATTTGGGTGGCTATATGTTAATTTATGCTTATGCCCCATTTAAACCAATCAAGGATCTATTTTAAAAAGTACACCGCCCAACCCAGATATTTGGTCCCAAAGTGGTAAAACTTGAACTTTTCTTAGGGTACAAGTGGCTAAAAAAGCAAAAGTATTAATCTGGTCCATAATTTAGAAAGCTGATTGATTCTATGTTTACCTGGTGTTTAACTCTTAAAGAAGAGGCTTGGAAAGAGTCACTTGACACAAGGACTTTGGGTTTGGAAAAACTTTGTGTTAGTTCTTCACAATTGTTACCAAAAGGTGATGGTGGTTTATTTTTCAAAAATTGGATAATGCTCAGGGTGACAAAGAAAAAAGAAAAAAATTACTGTATGGGGCATTTCTGGCAGATTTGGAATTAATTCAGACCACCAGTTGTTTAATCTCCTTCTGGGAGAAAAGTTGCAATTCTGTGCAGATCCTGCTTTGCCTGAGATAATCTGGTTTTCTGGAGCATAAATATATCTAACATTGCTTTATGTAATCCCTCATTTACAACAATGAAGATACCTGGTCTGCCACAATTAATCTTCTAGACTTTAAAAGATGCCACAAACTCCATTGTTGTAAAATATACAATCTCACTTTCCTAAACGAGGGAAAGACGGACAGATAGGCAAGAAGACTTGTTTCTAGGGTCGTTGAAAAGTTTTATTGTAGAAAGAAAGAAACGATCTTGAGCCGAGAAACAGTATTCTCAGAAAGATAATTTACAAAGAACATGGTGCATGTTCTCTGTGTGGCTATGCGCCTATGCCTGTGTTATGCACCTGGGTACCTTCTTCTGGGGCCTCAGAGAATGAAAGTACTCTGGTTTTACACCGGATGGCATCACACCGGATTACTCTTCCGTTTCTAACTGGATCTTCCCTCCCACGCTGTCCTACCTAGAGGTGGGAGAACCTGGGTCTCTGGCTGTGGGCGAGTTCCGATTGATCTGATCGCCTTAAGGATTCCGAGGAACAGGCAGGAGGCGAGATGAAGTCGGAAAGGCCTACAAACGCCTCTTCAAATCTCCGCCTAGCCCAGGGCCTGCCTGCTTTCCGGAGCAGGCCAAATTAAAAAGAAAGGAATCCTCTAGACTAGAGGAAAAGCGCGCGGGGCCGGATGTTGATGGTGGCGGTGGAAGAGAGCTGGGAATTTTGTATTTTTATTTTATTTTTTATTGGGCTTTCAGAAGAAGCTCTGGGCAACTTCGCTGAGATCGGCTTCAAAACAAGCGCATCTTCACTTGCTCTGCAAACCAGCTCTCTCTCTCTCTCTCTTTCTCTTTTTTTGCCACCCTTCGCGCCAGTTTAGCTTCGGATGTAGCAGCGACCCCACCTCACTTTCAAAGGAATAAAGAAGAGAGAGAGAGAGAGAGAGAGGCTAGCGAAGAGCGGGAAAGGGGCGGGTGGGTGAGGAGAGTTGATTTTGCTGTCAGAACTTCTGTCAAGCACTTTAACCGAAATGGCTTAAATCCTGCCCTGATTGCGCAAGGGGAGGCAGAGACAAACGACGACGACGGAAAGGAAAAGAGGACACATTAAACGCCCTGCCTAGGGGATTAAGCTCTGTTAAATGTAATCAAAAGCACATAGGATTGGGGCTGCGCGAAAGTGAAAGGAAAAAAAACCTAGGATATAAGCTAATGGGGAAAGGCACGAAGAAGTTACTGGGGGCTTAGTTCCCGTGGATCTCCGAGACCCACCCACCCACCCATGGCCGGGTGGGGGTTAACAAACACGGAGAGATCTCCGTCCACGTCTCGTTCGCTGCCTACCAGGAGTTCCCGCTCCTCACGACCAGCTAAGTTTGGCTATGGGAGGTGTGTGTGTGTGTGTGGGGGGGGGGATTGCCTAGCGAAACCCAAGCTGGTCCCCTCTGGGGGGGGTGAGCCGATGGTAAAGTGTGCTCGGGGAGAGGCCAATAAGGTGCCCCAATAATCTGGCCGCAAGTGGCGGCCGTGAATGGCAGCGAACGGAATCTTCCGAAGCAGCCCTGGAAGGGGAACAGACGGAAGTAGTACGCTGTCATTAAAATGGAATCTAGTGAATAGAACAATGGATATATTAAAAATAACCTCCGTCCGGTAAAGAGTGAGAGTTCCTGCAAGTTCGAAATTTTGCCCAACTCAAAAAAGACTGTCGGGCATCCCCAGGAGGGCTCTGCGGTGAAAGAGAGAAATCCTCCCCCCCCCCCGAACGAGATTAAATCCTCTAGAACATCCCTCCACCTGGCTGCCCGTTGGCATTAAGGGTTTAGGGAGGACGGAGGGGTGGGGTGGGAATTCATGCCCTCCTTCCTAAGGAGAAGGAGCGAAGGGGAATCCGATCTCCACTAAAGCAAGAGCCCGGCCAACCCGGCGCGATCCTGGCAGGCGACCTTTGCTCCTTTTCCGCTGCTTGGGAGAATCGGAGGGAGCCCAACGTTTTCCTCTCCCGTTTTTTCAAGGGAGACGGGCGGGCGGGCGAAGCGACGGGACCCGGGCTCGCCAAATGTGCTGGACTTAGAAGCGGGGCTGGGGATCGCATCCGGAGCCAGGAAGACCACGAGGAACGAGGGCGGCGTCCTTCCTCGAGGCTCGGAGAGAACCGCGGCGCTGCCGCTGCTCCGAGGATTAGCCCTTTGCCGGTGGGCAGGAGAGAGAGAGAGAGGAGAGATTCTCCCCAGAAACCAGGGAAGGAGGGTGGGTGGCGCCTCCATTGCTGGTGTTTTTGTTTTTAAAGGACATTAGCTAACTATGACTTTTTTAAAAAAAAGAAAAACCGTCTTAGTCCTACTAAGTGGCTTAATGTAAAAATGCCGCCAAATAATTGGTGCCCTCAAGTGGTGCCCTCAATTGATTTGAAGGGGGCAGGAATTATTTTGAAACAGGTTTTGCGCCAATCAGTTGTTTTGTGGGTTTCGAAGCGATCCTTCCTCGGTTTTGTCTTACCTTGGAAGGCGCCCGGCGAAAGCTGCCGAGTCCGCCCGCCAGATCTTTCTAGCCACCCAACTAACTGGCGGCTGTTAGGAGCAATTTCTTAAGCGGAGGGGCTGAAAGTTCCTCTAGCTTTAAGCCAAGAGAAAGCAGGTGTCGAGGGTTTTAAAACACCAGGTCGCTAGACGTGTATCTTCAGATAGTTAAAACACATCTAGAATTTAAATAGGAGGGCCCATTCTGTTAAACCGCCTTCAGTCAGTGTAAGAAGTGAAAAATAAAATAACATAGGTGTGATTTTTCTTTTTTCGGACCTGTATATGTCCCGATTTCCTTTGGCCTTATTGGGTGCAAGGAATTCTAGACCAGCTATTAGTTCCAATTGGTTTTGTGTGTTTGTTTACATCAAGCCTGTTTTCTGAAAGATTTATGTTTTCAAAGTAAATCTGGTGTTTCTGTCTGGATCAAAATGTTATTTTTTAAAAAAAATCAGATTTATACTTATTTATACTCAACATTCCTATCTATAATTACTTCCTAGTCAACTACTTGTGTTGTATTTTGTTTTCTACTAAAAACCTATTTGCTATTTCAAATAAGGCGTTTCTTATAATCAATGCTACCGATTGGAAGAAAAAAATACACTTCAGTACAAGCCTGAATGTATTTAGTTCTTTCACAGTGATCGCATTTGCGTCTAGGTAAGAGGCTCGTGAAAGTTGCAATACCAGAAAATGAAATTATACCAATACAGTGAACTGCCTACTGCACCTGGAAGAAAAGAAACCAGGCACGCACAATACGATCCTAAAGTTAAAGATATTCACACCTTAAACACTAACTCCAAGTTTCAGTTGTGGTGTGTTTTCCTAAACTACCTAAACAGAAATGTTTGCCTTAAATCAAGCACATAAATGCAAAAACAAATTTCTCATTTTAAAATGTTGGATCGATAGGGTTTTTTGTTTTTTTTTTGTTTTTTTGCGCAGGGTGTGGGAGAGAGGGTCTCTAGCAAATATTCTGTTTTTCAAACCTGGGGGATATTTCGTAAGCCCCTTATTCTCCATCCTTTGCTCTGCCTCCCGCCTGGTGGACTACCTTTTGCTCAAAGTCTTAACCACCGCCCTCAAACCACTTGGGGTTATTTAGTGCCCGCTGCGGACGTTATAAAACTTCGAGGTGGGCCGGCCACTCAAGTTGGTGAAATCCTCGTGGGTTTTTTCCCCTTTTTCTTTTTTTCTTTTCTTTTATTTTTTAAAAAGAAGCTCCTGTGATAGAGGAGAAAGCTGGAGTGGGGCTATCTCAGAAATTATCGCAGAGAGAAGTCGAAATGGCTGTGGAGGGTGGGTGTGCGCTGGGGGGTGGCGAGCGAGGTGGGGGGGGAAGGGGGGGTGGCGAGCGTCTTTCTCCTTTGGCGGGTTCAGCACTTTTTTAGCTGTTTGGAGCAAAACGAGGGACTGGATTTTCTGGGCCAATCGCAAGGCGAGACTAGACGCCGAGCTGCTGATTGGCTGGACGGAGGTTCTTAGCCTGTGCGTAGCCCCTAGTTCATGTCTACTCAACTGAGTCCAGCTGGCGCCAGAGCTGACACAAGATGCTTTGGGGATGTTACAAAAAAGGCCAGAATAAGTGGAGCTTGCCATCTGAGTAAGAGCCTCCATCCAATCCTCCTCTCTCGCGCTCTCCTTCCACTCTCCCTCCCACACGCCTTTTTTTTTTTTTTTTTGCATTTCCATCCTCCAAACAATCATCCGTCACCCTCCCCGCCGCCCCCGTTTACAACCTAAAGAAACTTTTCAAACATTTGGAGTTCGATTCAGTCTGCTTGGAAGATCTCCTTGTAAGTATGTCGCTGAGCTGAATTGGGGGTAGGGGTTGAGGGTGAGGGTGAAGCGACGCCTGGTTTTTTATTTTTTTTTATTTTTTTATTTTGCAGAAATATAAATGCTTTCCAGTTTCTTAACCCCTTTCTGTGAGTTTTAGGACCTTTTGGGGGAAATGTCAGCCTGGTCTCCTTTGTGGGCAAATGTAGATCAAAGATCTGCCTGGTGCCTCGTATTGTTCTGGTTAAAGAAGGTCGTTCTGGCCGTGTTTATTCGTGGCCAGGGCAGCCTAAGGAGGATGCGAAAGGCCGGGGAGGGGGAGTGGAGTGCGGTGGACGCCATGGGATCGCTTTCGCTCTGCTCTGTGCCTGCCTCCCACTCTTCCGCGTTTCCCTGAGTGCAGCAGTCCCTGCCGCGGTCTCTTCCAAAGGCCCGCCGTTGTACTCATCCTTCCCTCTTTCTTACAGGTGGTGATCCCAAGTGTGTGGCAACCGGAACCTCTCTCCGCAGCTTCCCGCCTTCAAAGAGAGACACCTTTGCTTCTTCTTCTTTTTTTCTTTTCCTCCCCCCCACCCGCCCCCAACCCATCTTCCAAGGCCACCTCGCCGCTTCCGAGAGCTCTGCGATTTTTAAGCCAAACGAAACTAAAGGCAAAACGGTTTGGGGGTTGGAGGGAGGCGGGGGAGGGGGGGGCCTTAAGGGGCGGAGTGGGAAGAAAACCCACCGAAATGGAGGTAGCTACGGACCAGCCACGCTGGATGGCCCATCACGCCGTGCTGAATGGGCAGCACCCGGAGAGTCATCACCCGGGACTGGCTCACAACTATATGGAACCGGCACAGCTCCTACCTCCGGACGAAGTGGACGTCTTTTTTAACCATCTGGACTCCCAGGGCAACCCGTACTACGCCAACTCCGCCCACGCCAGAGCCAGAGTCTCCTACAGCCAGGCACACGGTAATTCGGCCTCCCCGTTGCCCCCTTTCCTCGCTTCCCGTTTTTCTGCTTCGGCCCCTCCGGCTTGATTGGTCTCGGCTGAAAAGCGGCCCGGAAGGTTTCGGCCAAAGCAGCAGTAAAGATAGCCAGGGGGGCTTTGAACCTGGGGGGGGGCAAAAAGCCTTAGCTCGCCACTTTGAGGGCCGCTTTTCATTGACGGCGGGGCTGGGGGTGCGGGGTGGGGGGAGAAGAGAAAAGGGAAGCGACGTCCTTGTGCGTGGAGGAAGAGAAGGTTATTAAATGCATTTCGCAGCCGCAAGACAGGCCCGTTTTCCGGATGCCAAGTCTTCGCGTAATTTGAAACACTTTTTAAACGTTCGTCCTTTAGTGTCCGCATAAGAACTGTGTGTGTGTGTTGGTGGTGGGGGGTTTGCAAAGAACTCCCATTTTTGGAAACTAGGAAAATAATCGCCAGCCGGGACACCCTGCACACGTGTGTCCGTAGGCCGCCTGTCTTGCAAACCTCTTTGGGAAGCAAGCGGGGGGAGAAAACGCCTGCCCTTCGCTTGTCAGCTTGCTCCGGTTGACATTTTTTACTTCCCTCCACGTTCCAACTAGTTTTGGGCGTCCGATTGTGGGAGCAGCGGGGCGATATAAGACGCCTGCCCGGCTCTGCTTTCCGTCACTTACCCTTGATCAAAGTCTCTCTCTGTGTGTGTGGGAGTCCCAGATGAACTGGGAGGGGGAGAGATAGTGGCAAAGTATATATATTTGCGTATTTTTCTGCTAACCACCCACCCACCCCGATTTCTCGGAGGAGGCCCTCCTCCTAGATGGCTTTTTAAAAAACCCGCATCTTTAAAACGTGCTGCCTGTTTTGCGGTGAGAGGCCGCAAAGAATTTGGGGGCCCGCGTTTCGGCCGGCTCCCCTCCGCGGGTTCAAGGGAAGGCGGGAAGGCAGCTGAGCCGCTGCCTCCTCCAATTGTGACCCGTGGTGGGGATTTGGGAGCAGGCGTTGGCGGGTCTGGGACGAACAGGTCAAGGAGGGAGGCAGGCTGGCGGGGGCGTGGGGGGTCGCTCTGCTTGTCCACCAAGCCTTACTCCAGCAGGAGGAAAAGCTTGGAGGGTGGGGGTGGGGGAGAGGCGAGAGTGGGAGACCAGCTTTTTTTCACCCCAGGCTTTTGGCCTGGCTGACTGGCGCCTTTTCGTCCTTTCCCAGCCCGTCTGACCGGCGGCCAAATGTGCCGGCCTCACTTGCTCCACAGCCCCGGCCTGCCTTGGCTGGACAGCGGCAAAGCGGCGCTCTCGGCGGCTCACCATCACAACCCGTGGACGGTGAACCCTTTCACCAAGGGGCCCTTGCACCCTTCGGCGGCCGGCGCGCCGCCCGGCGCCATCTCGGTTTACCCGGGAGGCAGCAGCTCCGCGTCGAGCGCCGCCTCGGCCTCCTCGCTCACGCCGGCCTCGCACTCGGGCTCCCATCTTTTCGGCTTCCCGCCGACGCCGCCCAAGGAAGTCTCGCCGGACCCCAACGCGGGCAGCAGCGCCGCCTCGCCGGCCTCCGCTTCGGCCGGCGGCGGCGGCGGCGGCAGGCAAGATGACAAGGAGCCCCTCAAGTACCAGGTGGCCCTGGCCGACGGCATGAAGATGGAGAGCGCCAGCCCGCTGCGCAGCAGCCTGGCCGCTTCCATGGGCGCGCAGCCGTCCACGCACCACCCGATCCCCACCTACCCTTCCTACGTGCCCGCCGCCCACGACTACGGCGGCAGCCTCTTCCACCCGGGCAGTTTCCTCGGGGGCCCCGCTTCTTAGCTTCACCCCAAAGCAGAGGAGCAAAGCCAGGTCCTGCTCAGGTAAGACCGCTTTCCCCCCTCCTCCTCTTCTTCCCAAGCCTTTCCGAAAAGCCTTTAAATCGCGGGTGGGGGGATCGGGTGTAAAAGCTTTTCTGGTGGGAATTATGTCACGAGCGCCCCGTCTCAGAGAAGCGATGGGGGAAATCGTTTTGTTTTTTTGTTTTGTGTTTGCATCTTGAGCTTTTGCTGCTTGTCTTTGCTGTCTCTCAGATAAGTTTTATAATATAATATAATATAAATATAATATAATATAAATTTATAATATAAATGCTGTAAGTTTATGAAATGCCCCTGTTCACAAATAACAGCCATCGATCTTTTAGTAACAGTTGTAGTCATGGAAGGATGGGCCTGAGGAGGGTTTATTCTTCCCTGTGAACAACTGCAGGATTCTGGGATGTATTCTGTTGAGATAATGCACACCCAAAAATAAGCACTGGAAAATATTTCAGTAGGTAAAAATCTGGACAAGGATTTAATAAAAGCAACAATTTTGATTTGAACATTTTAGACAGGATAATATGGACCATGTTTCTTTCCAAATAAAAAATACCCTCCCTGTCCCCAAATATATTTGACTAATATTTTTTAAATACTCACGCACACATAAGCGCAATCTTAACAGGACTGAAACGAATGTTTAACTACTATTCTCAATTCAGTCCTAGTTTAATAATTCCAAATAAATGAATCACCACTTTGATCTTGTAACTGTAATAATCCAGGGAGATAACTATCATGATTGCTAGTATCAGTGAGCTTCTGGAGCTGGGTCATTTCTTCAAAAACTCTCCTTAATGTGTGGTTTAAATATGTTAAAGGATAAGCATGAAAGGGTGTTTTTTTTTTAAATGGCTAGTTTTAAAATTTCCTGATCAGATTTGAATGGATTTCCATACATTTTAGTGAGAACATGTAACAACATTAAGTTATCAGCAGTTTTTCCTGAGAATGTGGAGCACAAGAGCATTTCCAGTTTGTTATCTTTCATAATTTTAGTTTTTGCTAATTAGTTGGCAACCCAGGTCTCTTTTTTTGTTCCAGTCACTGATCTCCATAGAATTCACTCATTGCTGAGCCCAAAAGCTGCCATAATCCATGAAAAAAAAAAAAAAGACACACAAAGTTTGTAGATCTGAATTATGCCGATAAGAGTTTATATTGGTAAACCTCTTAATGCAACCCCATGAAAATCTGGGGCAACTGAATTCATTGGAAAATCCTGATATGCCTTATACTCTTTTGGGTGGGATTTCCATTACTGAAAATTTTAGTTAATTTGTTAACTGCTTAATAAAGATGAACTTTATGGTAAATTTCTGTTAACTTTCAATAAAGTTCATCTTCATTAAACAAAGGACTTTATAAAGACTCAGCTGTTAACTGAAATTTACAAGGTCATTTTCTTAGAACGTCTACAGAACTTTGCTGTCTCGATACATAAAAAGAACAAAGTTCAAACATAGTTTATATAGAAGTGCAGGCTTCCAAAGTACCTTTTAAATTATAGTTTAAATGAATCCAATAAAACTGGAGGAACATCATATGTCTTAGTTAACTCCAGTTCATCTGTTTGTTAAACTGCAACTTATTTGCCTGTTGTTACCTTTACAGATTTCAAGCCAAACATGCTTACTTATATCTCTTTTTAAAAGAGACATTCAGTGTAATAAATAATACTCACATGAAATCAAACTTAGAATATTTTATATAAATTTAATATTGTAATGGCTTTATTAGTAAAAAAAATTTTTTATTGTGATATCAAAGAAAAACAAAACAAGATAGATTTGCACCTCTTTTCAATGTTTTAGGAACATTGCAAGAAAAGTACAGTACGTTTTGGTTGCTTCTCTGTTTGGATCATCTTCTTTCATTAAATTCTGGAATTTAATATATATATACACAGCTTCTTTTATATACTGCTCTCCATTGCAATAGGAATTGCTGGGAAATTTGGTTTCAACCTTCCTCCCACAACTTCTGTCCTCCTTTGCCATGCTCTACACTGTTTATGAGGTGAAGAAGTTTCCCTACATTTTGTAATGGAGATCCTGTCTTGTAGATGAAACTGGGGAGAGTTCGTGACCATTTAATGTTTTTGTAGGAAAAGCAAGACTCACGACAAGGCGACTCCTGCGGCTTCCTGCTTAAGGAGGGACAAAAGCTAGGAACTCCTGGCTTCACAGAGGTCCCTCATTTTTCACTCCAGCCAAGGCTGTTTAAAAACCACCCACTCCATAGATTAAAGGAGACACAGACACAGCTGAACTTAGCATGGCCAGCTCAAGTTACTGCCAAAGTGTATTTCCTCTGCATTAAATACTGTATGATTTGCATAAGCTCTGCTCAAAGAATTTCCTTGCCCTCAAACAAATGAACTTTTAGTTAATATTCTTGCCCCCACCCCCTCTCCTCTTAAAAAAGACTCCTGTTGAACAAGCAGCCATGTTTAAGCATTTTGAGGCAGATCAATCTTAAGCCCCATAACAAAGAGAATGCATAATAAATTAGATTTTGGATACGAGGGTATATGGAATGCCTAGAAACAAAAGTTAATTCTGCTTCAATCTAAAGAGTGCAACATTTATAAGAAAGAAAGAAAGAAAGAAAGAAAGAAAGAAAGAAAGAAAGAAAGAAAGAAAGAAAGAATTGAGCAAGCCAGAGGAAGAGAATTTTTCTCTAACTCCAAAACATTAATGAACAAAGATTGTGTATTCTTGTTTCAGTTCCAATATTACCTCTAGATGTTGGAGAGAAGAAAGAGAGAGAGAGGAAAGAACAGCTTATGACTCTACATTTTGGAACAGAGTCTGTTTTCTCATGTGGCAGCTGTAATAAAAATACCACTGTCTAGGTTAGACAGAGTTATTGTTACATGAGAAAGTAAATGCTTGAAAACTGCATGTTCCTACCTTTTATTGTATGTACTGTCAATGTTGTGTCACTGACCTGTCTTTTTTCCTTCCCTTTGAAATAAATTTGAATGATAATAATGTGCTGTTTTGATATCTGGAATCTACCTAAATGGACAATGCAAAAAGCTTTTGTGAATTTGTTTTTAAAGAAAGAAATCCGGTTTCTTCGTGTTTCCATTTAGAAGGCAGAGAGTGTGTCAACTGTGGAGCTACTGCTACCCCTCTCTGGAGAAGAGACGGTACCGGGCATTACCTGTGTAACGCCTGCGGGCTGTACCACAAAATGAACGGTCAAAATCGACCTCTCATTAAACCTAAGCGGAGACTGGTAGGTGCCTGTTTCTCTATCAGGTTCGGGGCAAAATGGTTTCATGGGACCATCCCTGCATATGAAGGAAGAGGGTACAACCTGAACCCATCTGTGGGATTCAGAACTTGCCTGGAAGCTAGATACTGTCTGCACATGAAGGCTGTGTCACTGAGAGGCCACAGAGTAGCCTAGGGAACAAATGGCTAGGGTCCCACCCATAGAAATTTACATGTCAGGATGCAAAACAGTAACCATTTCATAGGGGGATATGTACATGCGCATTTGTATGCTCATAGTCTATTCTTGACCCACAGCTTTAGAAGTTCTGTGATTTATTGCCCGTCCAACAATCTTATGAAGTAGGCCCATGGCATAGACATTCACTGCTTCACATGCTTACGTTCTGCCTGTCTGTATTTTTGCAACACATTTATGCCTGTTTCGGAGTACTTGCCCAATTAAATCAGCCTATTTCTTCCTGTGCATTATTCTGCCTCTTTTAGCCAGAAAAGACAGCTTTAATTCATTTGACCTCTTGGACAGGTCAGATGGACGCTCAAACTGAAAGAATCACTCTTGCCTGCCTGCCCTCCCAGCTGAAAAGTACAAAAAGTGACCCAAAACAGAAAGCATTAAAAATAATAATAATAATAATAATAGATGAGTCAAAACCGTTTCTGTCTGTTCAGTCATTATTTGGATGGTTTTGTAGTCAGAGATTCCATGGTAAACCTAACATTAGTCTTCTTTAGAGACAATCCTCTGATTGCCCTTTTCAAGGGCTGATTATTTTTCCATGGAGTCACCTATACTTTGTATTTTCATTTCAGGGTTGTTGATTTTTTAATTTTTGAAAAAAATTTCTGAGCTCCTGGTAGTAGTTTCCTATCCGGATATCTGTATTCTGAAGATAAGGAAACTTTGTGTATCTGTTTCCTGGCTCTAAAAGCTTTAAAGAGTTTCTATAGGCAGGCCATGCTATTCAGGCAGTCTGTTTTGAAATTGCAAATAGGCTCTGCTGTACAAATATTTGTTTAAAAAAAGGAGAACACACACACACACACACACACACACACACACACACGGAACAATGTGATTTAGGGGGACCAAAAAATGCCCTTTCTCTTTGGCAGGGGGCATTTTTCCAGAATGATTATAAGGCTGAAGGAATAATGCTAATGATCTAATGCTGAGACAGGATGCAGAGGATTTTGAGGGTCAGAACTTCAAGCGAGCGATTGTTTTAATGACTTACTTTTCTTTCTAAGTGATTGACACAACTAGAAAAATGTTAAGACAACAGGGAAATGTTATTGTCTCCGACAGGGCAAACTCCATCCCAGACTAAACGGGACAGGGTGCAGAGTTAAGGGGCCAGTGTCTAGCAGGACACTGGAATAAGAAATAAGGAATAGGGAATATGAAAACATAGCGCTCTCTCTTCCCCCCCACCCCCACAAGTATAGATTTTAGTAGGTGAGTTTCTAGAGATATGTGTGTGTATTAAATGTTGGATCAGAGAGAAGGCAATTTTAAAATTTGGAACAAATCAATATAGTCATCATTCCCTTGTCCAGTGAAAAATAAGATGCATTTTAAAACTCGATTTTATCTTGTCTCATCTTGAAACAAGAAAAAAATTGGAAGTGAGAATAGAAAGGGGACCATTCGTCTATCTTGTCCCAAGCTTATAGCCTGATTAAAAAAAAAACACAATTATCCTATTCTAGCAGGAGCCTCATTGCATCAATTGATGCACTGGTTTGGCATCTCTTAGTTCAGTGTTCCCAACCTTGGCCACTTGAAAATGGGTGGACTTCAACTCCCAGAATTCCCCAGTCAGCCATGTTGAAGTCCACACAGCTTCAAGTGGCCATGGCTGGGAAACGCAGTTTTAGACTTCGAGGTTCCTGGCAGCAGTAACCTTTTATGGGGTTTCAACAAGAAAAGGAAGTATACTTGACTAGTTTAGGTATCCCCTTTTCTTAAACTGTATTGCATTTCCAGTGAATTAGCTCAGTAAGGGTTCTCTGACTTACAGTCTTGCAGGTTGGCAATAGCTGTAGATCAGTAATAGAGCACATCTTTTCATGCAGACAGTTGGAGGTTCAATTCTAGGTAAATGAAAAAAAAAATTAGATGCATGGGAGAGCTTTTTCTTGGGGCCACACTGGTATTTGGAGTAGACTAAACTATATGGACAAAAGAGATGCAACTTGTTTTAAGGGAGCTTTTTACAAATGGCATCAGAAAACACTCTTAGTTAGGAAAATAATATAACTGCCGCTTCTCCGGTGTATGCTTGGTCCCATTTAAAAAATTTAAATAATATTCTTTCTTCTCCCATGTTGTTGTTTAAACAGCAATTAATTCCAGTTAGGTTTATGTAGGAGAATTGTCTGAAGGATTGTGGCTGTTATTCTCTCAGTTATCCTTAAAAGTATTTTAAATTCTGCTACTTGACATAGATGCCACATTCAGCTATTCTGAATTTTTAAAGGGTCAGTTATATTCCACATCCTTTTAATGTGTGTACTAGTTACAGTTGTACACAGCCTGGGTTAGTGTGAGTCCCATTGAAATCAGTGGGATGTCAGTAATAGTATTTGTTGAAATAAAGGAATATCTTTATACTTCTCTTATTATTCTTGAATTTGTAATAGAAAGTTGTGCAAGATTCATGAAAAATTGAATGCACATGGTAGATAATTCAGTATATATTATAATGGGGAAAGTATTAATATTTGGCATACATAGTAAAATCAGGCTCTCTTAATTGCCTCGTGCTTTCGGATTTGTTAGACTACAATTTCCATAGTTCTTAGACATGATCACCATTTTAGACTATACATAGTATTAATTGTCTTGTAGTGGAGATTGGATAGAGTATTAACAAAGCCTGTTTTATGGGACTCCAGATTTAGATTAAAGAAAGCACTTTTACCACATTTATTTGTGGACAGTTCAGCTTGCTATGTCCCAGGCTCTCTCCCGTGTTCTTCATTCTGAGATTTTTTAAAAATATTAAGATTTAAATTTGCATAGTTCTCATGCTTTAACATCAATAGCAGAAGGACAGGTTTCATCTTTATTTTCAAGAATGCATCTCAGTCTCAAATAAAAAAGACGAGTTGTTGCATAATTGGTGCTCTATTTGGGAGTAACCCTAGCTTCTCACAAAAAGGGAGCTAGTTAAACAGAGGAAGAATTTTGAGAAATGGAACTTTTAGGTAGGGTTGGTTGCATTCTGGTGATTTGGTAGCTTATATCTGACTGTTTCCCCTTTTGAAGTAAATCAGTGAAGTTTTCTGAACCAAATCACCAAAATTCTCCTCTCCTCTCACCTTTTTCTCAAGGTTAGAATGAACCCACCAGCCTTTATACTTGGGAGTCTGATCTAAATCATGAGAAATATTGGTCTGATTTACATTCTCAATAAATCAGGATTATATAGTGGCTAGCAGTATTAATGCATGGCTGCTTCCAAAATCAGCACAGAAATTAATTTGATTTTAAAAGGCCTCTCTCACAGACTAAATATTTTATGTGGAGAAAAAGCATCTATATTTCCACATACTGCCTGAAAGAGGGAACAAAATTATTTCCTGAAACAGGAACCCTTTCTTACCAAAGATTCTTTTGTAAAAGAGAGAGTGCATTTTCCTCTGCTCTTAAAAACTTCTGAAATGACCCTATTGTTTTCAGGGTTATGGGTCACTCCGCCAAGAACCAATTTAAGGGGGAAAGGCATTTTTTCTGAATGTAAATCTTACTTTCATGTACAAAATCAGTCCCTCCACTCCTCTTTAGGGACAAGCAAAAATTAATGCAATTCCTATTGGAATCCATAGCAATCTTTCCACATATTAGCACAGCAATGTATTATTAGTACAGGTCATTTATTTAAGCTGCTCAAAACTTCAGCCTGAATACAAAGATTTATAGAACAAATGAGCTAATCAATAGATGCTACTGTTTGACTGGCATTTGTTTGCTAAAGTGTAGCAAATTCATTTACTTCTTTTAAGATACGAAGAGAAAGTTATCAGTTATATATTAAAGTGAAAGCTACGGTATAATACAGCTGTACCCGCATCATCTTTACAAATATGGTAATTATGTGGAAGAAAATATACTGAAGGCTTTTTCAGTATAGCATTATAGATCTCTATTATTACAATCGGGTTGCTGAGGCAGAGTGTTAAGTACCGGAACAAGTAGCCTAAATATTCCAAATCCTTAAATTGCAAGTTATTAAAATTAAATAAATTTGTCTTTGAAAGGATTAAAGCATTTCGGTTCTTATTAATCAGAAATGGGGCATTTACATGGAGTTTAATTTACCTTGTTTTTTATGAGTGATGGTGAAAATACACTCGCTAATTAAAAGTCTGATATTTGTAATGTCTTGGCATTTGAATGTTCAAATAGATGTTCAACAGAAGGGCCAAGAATACCAAGCCCTGAGGCACTGCACAAATGAGGAACCATTAGCTTGACCTCTCCCCATCAATGTTGACTACAGAAAAAGAGGAAAACCACTACAGTGCTGTGTCCCCACTCCGAGACCCCACAGTTAGGATTCTTAGGTCCAGTAACAGCCTTTCATAGGAATATATCACCACCTCCTTCGAAGCCAAAGGAATGATATCCTTTGTCACCATCACATGGATCTAACTGCAGGTCACCTCATAGGCAGATTTAACAGCCTGGGGGGTGGGGGGGACCTGGATCTCAAACACAAGCGACTTTGCTTCCAGTTCTGACGACTATCCATTACTTCAGGAGGCAGAGACCATGCCCTAGGCTCTTCAGTCCAACTCTGAGTGTATGTGAGACTTTATCCGCGACTTAGCTTGAATATTCTTCACAGTGATCCTGTAGGTTTTCTTGAGGGTCCCCCTCATATAAAGCAAGATTCTGTTTTGACATTTTTTTGGTCCAAATTTCCTAGTTAAGGGAACTACAGTAGATTCACCCCTGCTTAGCTTTGTGTTCTGCTGCTTTAAGCAGTTTTTGCCTACTCCAGTTCTGAGGCTGGCTGGGAGAAAATGAGTTAAAACAGGGGTGGCAACTATGGCCCTTTTATGAATTATGGACTTCAACTCCCAGAATTCCTGCTTGCTCAGGAATTCTGGGAGTTGAAGTCCATAATTCATAAAAGGGCCATAGTTGCCCACCCCTGAGTTAAAATGATGAAGTGGAATAAGAAAAGGGAAGAGTAGTGTGTGAGTAGTTATCTGTAGAGTTCAGCTACTTGGCCTACATATTCATTCTTTTCCAACTTGCCACTCTTCATGTGTGATATAATAATTTTAAGAAGTTGAATTCTGGGAATTGTAGACCCAATATATTTGGAGGGCATTAGAGGTGGAGAAAGCCAATGAAAAGAATAACCCTCTACAGGCCCGACACATACATAGTATGTAGGTGGCTTACATGTCTCTTGATTTTTAGATGTGTTTTCACTTAAAGAACACCAACTTTCTGTGATTTCTCACATAACCCTGGAGTTCTTCATGCATAGCTGTAATTTACTATTCATTGGCTAGTTGACTTCCCCTGCCCATGTGCAAAGGATGAGAGGACAATTGCTTGGAAGGGGGTGGGATGGGGAAACAGGTTAAATGCATAAAGCTATCCAACACTAGCAAGAAAACAGGGACATTAATAAGCATTTATGATTTTGAGTTGGGTGTGGAATTCACATTATCCATCAAATAGTCCATGTATGTTTGAATGACAAAGTCCCAAAGCAAAACAAAAAAGACTGAGAACTTTAAGAGAGGGTGGGTGAATATTTAATATTTAATTTAAAACTAATGCAACAGGCAACACCGGAATAACATTTTCTCCAACATATTTCTATTTATTTTCATCTTTAATTAGTCAGCTGCTAGGAGAGCAGGAACCTGTTGTGCTAACTGCCAAACCACCACCACCACTTTATGGCGACGTAATGCCAATGGGGATCCAGTTTGTAATGCCTGTGGACTGTATTACAAATTGCACAATGTGAGTATTTTCTTGCCTTGTGTCTTCTTTTGCTTGCTTAGCTGAGATTGATGCCTTAACTGCCTGGTGTCCAGTATCCTTTGCATTCATTGCAAAGGGACACATTGAAAAAAAAACACCACAATCCTCTTTAACGTTCCCAGGGGAAGTCATAATCATTCTTTGTTGGCATAGTGATGCTGGGTTCAATAACCTTACAATGTGTTAGCTTGGCTTCTAAAGCCCAGATAATCTAGACAAAAGAGAGTTATAACTCATAATTATTGCTAAAGCATATTCATTTCTTTTTTACTGTACCCAAGAAACACAGAAGATATTTAACACACTTGTATCATGAATGATTTTTATGTAAGCTTGTGCTTCAAAACAAAACAACAATTAAATGAATCTTAAAAATCCAGGCTAGGTTCAAGGAGAAAATATTGGATGTATTTGAGCATATATAGGGCAAGGTGACGGAGTTTTAAAACTCCAGGTATGAAGTCAATGTGGAAATGTGTGCAGAATATTATGTATATATACAGACAGATAGAGGTAAAGATACATATGTAAATATGAAAGACAGTTTGGTATAATAGTTACAGACACTGGATTAAAAACAGAGAGACTATGAGTTGTAATCCAGCATTAGGCATCAAAGCCACATGAAGTTTTAGGTCAGTCACACTTCCAGCCCTATGAAGGCAGAAGAGGCAATCCAATTCTAAAAATATTGCCAAGAAACTCTGCACGAACCCTGTCTATATAGTTGCCAGGAGTCAAGATTGACTTGAAAGTGTATGTACCCCCATACACACAAATTATCTAAGGATATAGAGTTGATTTATTGTTAAAGAGCCAGAATAAGGAACTTTGGAAGAGTGAAAGCAACCAGATCATACTTGAGTTTGATGTGTTTTTATCCAATAAAGTTAATTTATAAACACAAGTTGCTGGGAGAACAAAGTGAAAACTATACAATGATGGATTAGGGGGAGGAGAGCACAAAACGAATGCTGCTCAGAGAAGATTGAGAGGGTTGTTCAAATATTTTTCTTTTTGCACAAAAAAATATCACTTTGCTTGCAGGAACCTGATTTTCTCATTTCTTGCAGGTGAACAGACCGCTGACCATGAAGAAGGAAGGGATTCAGACCAGAAATAGGAAAATGTCCAACAAATCCAAGAAGAGCAAGAAAGGCTCTGAATGTTTTGAGGAACTGTCTAAATGCATGCAGGAGAAGTCCTCGCCTTTCAGTGCTGCTGCCCTGGCTAGTCACATGGCACCAATGGGCCACTTGCCACCTTTCAGCCACTCTGGACATATCCTCCCAACTCCTACCCCCATTCACCCATCTTCCAGCATCTCATTTGGGCATCCACATCCATCCAGCATGGTCACAGCTATGGGATAGAGTTTAATGACTCTCACGGACTTCCAGAACTGGGCTTGGCCTAAGAGGACAGGAAGGAAAGACTTTGCCCAGGAAAGAGACTATAAGGAAGGAAGGAAGGAAAGTAAAAGGGGATTTTGTTCCAGTAGAATTCAACTCCTAGTGCTAAATGGAAACTTTGCAATGATGGGTCTTCGGCAGAAATGCTAAATGGTGCCTGTTATGCACTTTGCTCCCTCAGGTAAAAGGAGAAAGAGGAACTCATCTGTTTGATACGATACCTGCTTGTCCCAGTGGAAAGGAAAGGTGGCCAAAGTAGTGAAAGAAACTAGAGCCAGCTTTCCTTTCCCTTTGTTCATTACTGTGAATATTGTAAAGCGATTAACCATCTCCTGAAGCAGAGGAAGTTCAGTAGTAGCCACACTTGCTGGATTTCTACCATGGATTGTGTTTTGTGGGGAGGAAAAATGGACAACTTTATTAAAAAAATCTACTTTTTAAGGAACCAGTCACATAAAAACAATAATTATTTATTTTGCTCTTGTGCTCCAGAAAGAGCTTCAAAACTCTTGCATGAATTTATGGATCTTTTATTTTTATTTTGTTTAAAGAAACATGCAACCTAGTAGAAAACAGTTTTTCTAATTATTATTAATTTTTTATTGCTTAATGGCCACATTTTTGTTTCTCTTCATTGCTGTTACTTTTTTTAAAAAAGAAAACTACTAGGAAGAGGATGTGTGTGAGAGAGGGAAGCTGTTGGCTTTATCATTGATTACAAATAGCCTCAGGCATGGATTATTCAGACGTAATTTCTGCAGTCTCTTTCTCATTGTGAATATCTTGACATGAAAGTGTGGCATTCTACAAGGGAGCAGATACACTGGACAAATGGCTGAAAGGTTTTCCACAGGGAACAATCTTGCTGTGGCTGGAGAGTAAAATAAAGGGAATCTGAATGTCTTTCTCACCATATTTTTTTAAAAGAAGATATGTGTGGACAGCTAGTGGGCTGATAAGGGGCATTCCCACCTCAAACCATTTAGCCTGTCCTAAGGGCCTCTTCTTTGCTCTCTCGATTGCAAGTCAGCATAGACATCAGGTAGCTTCTCATAACTTATTTCATTGCCTTAGCCCAGACTTCCCCAGCTTGGTGTCCTCTCCCCAGTTACAGTCCTACAGTTACTGTCTCCTCAATCAGTACGACTCATGACCATTCCTTTGGAGAGCAGGGACATCCCAAGACATCTCACTGCCAAAAGCTGTGAGGAGATTATCCTCCACCCTATTTAATGCAGAGGAGCTGAATGAATCAGGAGGTGGTCCTTAATAATGTGGGCTCCCCAACTGTCCAGCTCCTTTCATGGCTCAGTCTGCTGGGTTGAAAATCTTCAATAATATCTTGCATTAAGACTCACAGTTTCTCTTCTGAGGCATTTCTCCCATTCAGGTTTATGATGATTACCTGTATTATGCAAAGACAGATTGACAAGGTAGTGAACTGCCTTACAACAGACCCGCCAACCCATGGTGGCCATTGCAGCAGCTATATTCTGCAGCAGCTGTCTTCTGCTACTTTTCCTTTTTCTTCTGTAAGATTGTTTAACGAGAGGTGTCAAGTACCGAACCTATGAAACTTTTGACGAACAAAACATCTATGCTGCTAGGTAACCATGGCCCATTTAGGATAATGTTTCTTAACCTTTAAACATATCTTTAAGGTTTGTAGACCAACCCCCAGAATTCCCAAGCCAACTTGTTGGGGAATTTGGGGGAGTTGAAGACTATATATCTTAAAGTGCCAAAGTTGAGAAACATTGCTCTAGAGGACTATATTCTTAGATTCAAGATGTAATTTCAGTTCATGGCAGGAGAAGGAAAACTCTTTTAAGATGAACATCCTGAAAGATGCCCTCGTGATGGTTCAGTTTAATCTGTTTTCTTAAGAAGTTTGCCCAAGACACATAGAGTTCATCTCATACTATCTTATTATAACACTTTGGCCAAGCAAAGATGGAATTTGCCACCTGTAGACACAGATGTTGTGACAAATGCTCTGCTTGACTAAAAAGCAAATAAGTAAATGAAGATCTGAAGACAGGAAGGGAAAAAAGAGATATTTTCAACTCTTTCTGATAGATCAGATGTAGCAACATCAAAGAAAGTGATCTGCTCATGGAGAAAATGGGGTATATGATTTCCTATAGCATATATATAAATATATGTAGATAGATAGATTTGTTTTTAAAGAAAATCACAAGTGTCCAGAAACAAAGTTGTCTCCCATTCTGAAACCATACTGTACGTAAACAGCTGAAGAATAAAACTCTTGCCAGTGTGAAATGTATTCTATTGATTGTTATGATCTGATGACTTTCATGATCACAAGGTCCAATATAACATATGATGTACATATGTAGCTATATTTCTGATGGAAAAAAATGACCCCAATTAACAAAGGGGATTGATAATGTAAATCGCATAAAGCTAACTCTGTGGCAGGTTTTTAAATGTATTTTTCCCCACTTTTTTTTCAAGTCAAGCCCAACTTGTATCTTTAACTGCAAAAGTCTGCTTTAAAAAAAATCCAGGTGTACATTGTTTTTTGCTTCCTCCTAAGTCTGTAATTCAGTTTTTGGTACAAAGGACCAAGCATTCCGAGCAAATGCCTTTTCTCATTGTTTTGGTTTCTATAGGCATAATGTAGTTGCACTTTGTGAAGAAATAGAAATGGCAGAATGCCCCCCACCACCACAGAAAACCCCCACAAGAAACTCCCCAGAACAAAAACTGAAAGGAAATCCACATGGGATAAATATTAATTTCTGTTAGCCAAGACAGAAATTATTTACTCCTTTTTCTTGATTTGGGTGCATGTGTGTGTGTGTGTGTGTATGTGAGGAAAGGGGATTTTTAATGTATATGGTACAGTTATCCACCTTTTGCAGTAACCAGTTCAAATTCTGTGAGGGTCAGAAGTGGGTGGGAGTGGCTGGGTGAGAGAATGAGGGAGATAATAATGCTAGGAAACAAATCCACCCAGTGCCACTGCTGCCCTGTCAAAGGCAAGGCCTACTCATGCCCTCCTTTTAGGAAGACTGAGGCTGCACACCCCAAATGCTTGCTGGACCGAGTCCAAGGTTGACAAAGTGCAATAGATTGTCAGTCACTGCAGCATAAAAGTACCACAGTCAGGATTTAAATTATTTTGTACTTAATATCAGCATAAAGATTTGGCAGTATTTTCTGGTTTTGTAAAAAAAAAAAAATTGGCTTAAGTTTTGGATTAGTGAACTAAGTTATTGTTAATTATGTACAACATGTTTATATATTGTCTGTAAAAAATGTATGCATCCCTCATATTCCTTCAAGGTGAATACTGCTAAGAATAATAATAACAATAATAAAAAAGATTACCCCCTTTTTGTGAAAGCAATTCTTGTTCTACTTCATGGATCCTGGATGCTCCTGTTCCTATGCGGGATGACCTTACATTTGTGAGGCAGTACCGGTAGCATTGGTGTAATGGTGATGGGTGGAGGAGAAAGTTAGAATATGGAAGGCTACAGATGGAGTAGAAATGGACAAGGTTCTAGAACAAGGTTAAAATGTATAAAACAGTTTATGTCTGGAAAATGTCCCTGTGCAATGAAGATACACTAAACTTCTTTAATATAGCTCCTAAGTTGATACTCAAGAATCCAAGCTAGGGATTGTCTTGCTAACTGGCTCAGGCTGCTTTATCATGAAGAAGGTGGATCAGAAGATCCACGGTACTAAATTGAAGTGACCTAGATAAGATGCCCTCTGGAAGTCTCATGCATTCTTCTGGGCTTACCATCTTCTAGTTCCTTGGTTCTGGTAATCTTTCATCATCTCTGTTCTGAGTGGCAGTGATTCTAGAACATTTTGTTTAAAGTGTTTTCAAAGTATTTCAGAAAAAAATACAATTGTAACTGCCTATTGTTTTATAAGAAATGGAGGAGGATGGCACAGAGAGAATGTACTCTGTGAGTACTAGAACTTTATTATATGTTTTTAATGCATTAATTAAATTTATAAGGCTGCTCAACTCAAACAATGTGACTCTGGTCAGCATACAGCACAAAAGAAATGATAAAACAAAAACAAGAATACTGCACAAGTAAAATGTGGCATTTTGGTTCCTCCAATGCTCAACCTAGTGTGATTAATTAAAAATGTTTGGAAACTTATGGAATGACTAGTACAGGTGCCTATTAACTTGAAATAATTCTGGAGTTTAAATTTTATTTTTTATTTATTTTAAAAAAACAAGCTTTATTGAATATACAACTAAAATAACGAACAAAACATACATGACATAGGAAAAAAATGGGGGGAAAAACCACATAAAAAATCAACAAATAAAAGCAAGCAATTCCATTATCAACAGTTTGTGGTTCCTTATTTGTTATCATTAGCTAGTTACTATGTTCATAATAAAAACATGAGCCTAAAGTTTCAAAAAATAAGATTCCAAGTCCCTTAATAAAAGAATATTGTATAGAGACCAAGTAAAGAAATAATTAAGCATTTCTCCTTGAATAAGAAAACCACATACGTTAAAGAGTATGATTCTTCAAATCCAGTGAGCCACAGACAAACAAAGCAGGCTGATTTGGAGGCCAGGGAATTTTATAAATGCTCTGAGAACCACCAGCCCAGGACTTGCTAGTAGCTGGTTTTTTTATTAAGCCATTCAGTACAATTTCAGTATTTTAAGACTTGTTTCTCTTTATAATCTGAGTTTTACTTGCATGGTTTCTGTCAGATATAAATTCCAGGTAGACAACCATTTTAATCTAATACATATTCTGATTAGTGTAGTTTTACTTTTGCATTTTAGAACAATTCCTATTTTTCTGAAAACATACTTAGCTAACATTCAAATACTCTTTGGATTGGGTAGTAATATAATTTAGAATTTGGCAGTTCTACCAAGAACATGAGCTTTCATAATGCAACATATTTCATCCTATTTGTGTCTATTGGATGAAATCCAAAGAAGCGGGATGAGCTGGAACTTAATCACAGTCTTAAGCATTTAAGGCTTTTTTGTCCTAATGGGGATTTCAGTTGTTTCAGATTTCTTTGGACTGAATCTTAAATATTGATGGTGCCAATAAGGAGGGTCCAATCTTACCTCTTGCCTCCATGGTGACAGTGTGTGTAAATAATTCCAGTTTTCCCAAAAGCTATTATAGAGTAGCAAGAAACCAGATAATTATGCAGACTAAGGTATATAAAGAACACACTTAGCTATTTTGTAAAAAGTATTTTCAAAGGTAGGAAACTCTAGAAGCATGTTTCTTCTCTTAGGGACTGATTTTAGTTGGGTTATTCCTCTGGAAACTTCCTACTTTTAGGCTAGCAATGCCTATTTTTCTCATAGGAATAGCAAAAGTTCCTTTGCAGCCACTCTTTACAGTACAATTATTTTTGTATTTTCAGCAATATAACATGATAAATTCAATGATATTTGCCTTTAGGAAAGTGTACATCATAGCCTTCCCAAGTTTGGAAGTGAGGATTGACATGCATACCCAACTCCATTTTGGATTATTGTTTGCTCAGATGAAATTTAAGGCAGGATTTATTCTCTAAAGCAGAGATCTGTTTTCCTTTGGCAGTGCTATCTTCTGAAACATAGAGGCAGTAACTAAATACCTGCACAACATAACTTTCCTTCATAAACTTCACCACAACTGGCATCTTCATCTAGGAATCCAAATAACTTTGAATGCTAGGTCAGAGGGGATAATTTCAAGCCAAGCTTGATTTCATTATTATTGTATTTACAGAAAGAAAAACAACTCCAGCTTCTCATATTAAAGCGGGGTGGGCCTTTTGCTCGGGGTTGACTTATTTGACAACACGGGTCGCCCCCCCACAAGTGGGCCCCCCCCCCTCCCTCCCCCCCGAGGCCCCGAGCGGAGGCCCGCCGGCCCCCAGCCGGCGGCGGAGGAAGGGGCCGCGGGCGGCTTGCCGCAGCGGCCCGGGCCAGGCCAGGGCCCTGGTTTGCCTCCTCCAACGCCCCAGCCCCCCCCACCCACCGGCGGCCCGGCGACGCCTGCCGCCGGCCCCCGCGCCCCGCCCCCCCACCGCCCGGGGCCCCAGCCGCCCGGGGCCGGCCGGGCAGGCCGCACAGGCCGCCCCCGCCGAGGAGGGGGAGGCCCCAGCGGCGGGCGGCGGGCGGGCGCCAAAGAAACCGGCAGCGGGCCCCAAGCCAATCGCACCCCGCGAGGGCGGGCGGAGGCTGCAGGCTTCAGGCTCGCACAGCGAGCGGGGCGCCCCCGAGGGGGAGGGCCTGGCGGGGGGCGGGGGGCGAGGGGCCCCCCGCCCCCCCCCGCCCCCCCCAGGGCCAGGCCCGAGGAAAGGAGCCCAAGCGGAAGCTCGGGCTGGGGCAGGCGGCCGCCCGAGCAGGACCGAGCCGGAAACAGGGCCCAAGGCAGGGCGGCCACCGCAGCGGCGCAGGGGCCCAAGCAGCCCAACAGCCTGCCCGCCCCCGGCAGACCCCCCGGCCGGGCGCCCCCGCAACTTGCCTGCAAAGAAGCCAGCCCGAAAGGGACGGTGGGGACCACCGGAGGGCCCCGGGTTACCCACCAGCCGCAGCCTTTCTTCCCCCCAGAGCGCCGCACGTTTCGCTTTGCACACAGGGCCCCCCCAGTGTTTTTCAGGGGCAGAGGAACACACCACCCCCCTGTTAACTAAATTGACCAGTTCCATCTGAAATTAATCCTAGTTACTTTGTTTTTCCTAAGAAATGTGTGGATAATGTACTGTACATATGTAGACATATGTCTGTTTTTATCACTTTCGTTCTCACATATATACTTTTTCTTCCTTTCAAAAGAAGGACAAACAAAGATAAATCAGGGGAATAAAAATAGAGGCATGGTTGGAGAAGGATGGGAAAAGAAAGAAATTTCTATGTGTATTGGCCAAGTGTCTGCAGAGAGAGAAAGACAAAATTAAATTTCTGCCTCATTAAAAGTAAAAAATGCTTGGAGTTCTAGTACAATAGATGTTCTTCCAGCATTAATTTTTTGACATGTTATTTTTAGGGAGACTGAATCTCCCTCTCAGTATTGTCAACTTCTGTTCTGCAAATGCAAGACAACTCTTCCAGTTCAAAGACAACCATTGAAGAAATTCTTCCATCTTCTTCTTTTTGTGTGAAATGGCAATTGCTATCAATAGGTCAACCCTGACTGCTCTTTAGAAGGCCAGATCCTGAAGATGAAACTCAAAAACTTTGTCCACCTAATGAGAAGGAAGGACTCACTGGAGAAGAGCCTAATGCTGGGAACGGGTGAGGGCAAAAGAAGAATGGGACGACAGAGAATGAGTTGGTTGAATGGAATCACTGAAACAGTCGGCATAAGCTTAAATGGACTCTGGGGGATGGTAGAAGACAGGAAAGCCTGGAGGAATGTTGTCCATGGGGTTGCGATGGGTTGGACATGACTTCACAACTAACAACAACAACAATCAATATATCATTAGACTTTTTCCTAATTGGCACCATAGCTAGATAAATTAAATCAGCTTGGTACTAAAGACTTACCATCTTTGAAAAATCAAGCCATCTTTCTACAATCTGATTTTAGCGTTTGAACATATTTCTTATTGATGGTGATTTAGGATTATGTGTCATGAAGTTGTTGTTGACTCTTAGCAACCACACAGATATTCTCCATGACATCTGTCCCTAACCTAGTCCTTCAGTTCTTCCAACTGTGCTCTCATAGGTACTCTAACAAAGTCCATCCACCTTGCTGCTGGTTGCCCTCTTCTTCTCTTTTTGTCAACTTATCTAGCATTAAAGTCTTCTCTGGAAAACTAGTTCATGGTATAATGTATCCAAAGTAGGATAATTTGAGCCTGGTCATTTGCCACTCAAGTGAAAACTCTAGATTGGTTTATTTGATGGTGCATTTGTTTGTTTTCTTGGTTTTCTAGGGTAGCAAGACAATCTGTCAACAAGAATCTGTGTTGCTTGCTTATTGATTTGAGGTGGGTAATTTTATTTATTTATATTCATACACTGCTTTTCTGCATTCAGAAGTGATAAGGATTAAAAATACAATACTACAATAAAATTAAACATCAAACACTTTGCAAACAGCTGATAAAACTAAGCAGTCTGGAGATAAGGTTTATAAACTGAGAGAAAATATAAAGGCTGAAAAGAAAGAGAAACAGGTTTTTGCTCATTATCGCAAACCTACAGTAAAAGGTAGATCATCACTTGAGACAAACTTGACTCCTGATGACTTTGTTTTCCTAGCGATGCTATCCAAGTGGTTTTCCACTGACATTTTCTAAATGTTTTATTTATTTTCTAGTTTAGAACAAATGCAGTCTCTGCTCTGCTTGTGCAATATTGCATCTGTTTTGTTCTTATCAGAGTCACTTCATAGCCAACTGTGACAATTAAAATATTGAAAAAAATGACTCCACCAGTTTAAATCAGAAGGGTGGGAGAAGGCCTCACACCACCAGTCTTAGGCAAAAAGGAAAAGGTCCGAACAAGGGTATGTGAATGTATCCTGCAAAGAGGAAGGGATGGAACTGATTATGCCTTGGGAGGAGAAAATTGAGATTTTACATGATAGTAATTTTCAAGTATTTTACACAATACGTCCTTAAGTCACATGGAAGCAAGACTATGATAAGTTTTCTATCATTTGATAGTTGTGAGCTGCCCAGAAGTGTTGAAAGTTTAATGCATTGTTATTTATTTATTTATTTATTTGATTTGCCAATTGTTTACAAGATAGTAAGTATAAGTGTATACATAGTTGTGGATACATGAAATGGGTACATATAAGAAAAATAAAAGAATAAGAGAAACAATAGGACAGGGACGGTAGGCACATTGGTGCGCTTTATGCACGCCCTACAGACCTCTTAGGAAAGGGGTGAGGTCAATAGTAGACAGTCTAAGGTTAAAGTTTTTGGGGTTTGGGGAAGAGACTACAGAGTCGGGTAGAGTATTCCAGACATTGACCACTCTATTGCTGAAGTCGTATTTCCTGCAATCAAGTTTGGTGCGGTTTACTTTGAGTTTGTATCTATTGTGTGCTCTTGTGTTGTTATGGTTGAAGCTGAAGTATTCATTGACGGGTAGGACATTGCAATGTATGATTTTATATACCATGCTTAAGTCAGACCGAAGACGGCGTAATTCAAGGTTTTCTAGTTCAAGAATTTCAAGTCTGGTGGTATAAGGTATTCTATAACAGTAGAAGAGTGGAGAACTCTTCTTGTGAAATATTTCTGGACTTTCTCAATTGTGCTAATATCAGATACGTAATGAGGGTTCCAGACTGATGAACTGTATTCGAGTATTGGTCTAGCAAATGTTTTGTATGCTCTGGTTAGTAGTGTGATATTACCAGAGAAAAAGCTACGTAGGATTAGGTTAACAACTCTTAATGCCTTTTTGGCTATGTAGTTGCAGTGGGCTCTAGCACTTAGATCATTAGAGGTGAGTATTCCAAGGTCCTTTACAGAGCTTGAGTCATCAACAAGTTCTTGACTATTCAGCTTGTATTTTATTTTCTGATTTTTTTGCCAATATGTAAGACAGAGCATTTATTTGTTGAGATTTGAAGTTGCCATTTGTTTGACCATTCAGATACATAGTCAAGATCTTTTTGTAGGGTAGCAGTATTGTCTGTGGTATTGAACAGCTTTACATCATCAGTGAAGAGGACGCAATTGCTCTTAATATGATCTATAATGCACTAGTGATAATTTTAAGTTACATGAAGGCAGGGTCTGGTTGAATGTTTTTAAAACATTAAGTGGCACGTACATAAAATTAAGAGTAGTTCAACAGTGGAACTAATTACCAAGGGATGTTTTTAAACCAGGTTGGATGATCATCTGTAAGAGACAGTTTACTACAAGTGGCCCTTGACTTACAGCCATTCATTTAGTGATCGTTCGAAGTTATACGGCATTGAAAAAATTGACTTTATGACCAGTTTTCACACTTACGACCATTGCAGCATCTCCATGTTCATGTGATCAAATTTCAGGTGCTTGGCAACTGGTTCATATTCATGATGGTTGCAGAGTCCCGGGGTCATATGATCACCATTTGAAATCTCCTCAGCTGGGGAAAGCCAGATTCACTTATGATTGCATGATTCAATTAACAACTTCAGTGATTTGCTTAACAACTGTGGCAAAAAGGTCATAAAATGGGGCACAACTCATTTAACAACTGTCTTGCTTAGCAGTGGAAATGTTGGCCTCCATTGTGGCTGTAAGTTTAGAATTACCTGAATGGAATTTTGCAGTGAATTCTTCCAAATCTATGGATTCTATGATTCAGAATTACTGGTGTGGTTTTTGAGGCTCAGAATCTTTAGGCTGCTACAGGTCTACCTTCTTTTCAACTCTATAAAATAGATTATGCCTGTTCAGTGTCTTGATCTTATTTGCCATTGGATCCCACTGTTGGGATTTATATTTTAAGCTACTTCATGGTCATGACTCAAAGATCTAAAAGATTAGATTAGAGGCAGCATTTGATGTCAAAACCCAGGAAAAAAGATTCAGAATTTTTAAAAGGCTCACCTTTTTTGATTTTGTTTTGTTTTGACTGCTGTGTTTGATTATTTTAACACAACAAAGATGCCTGATAAAATAATAGCTTAATACTTCTCATTTTTATGGAAAATGTCATTGTTTATCTGCCAGGGTCTGAAATAATGGTTTTTCTTTGGTGGTAAATTCAGTAATGCATGCAAAGTTCTTAAATTAATTGGGTGGCCTATAAATAGTTATATCAAGATTTTGCTTTTTTATTTCCTTGCCAAACATATATCACTTCTATCTTGAAAACTAGAAAAAAAATGATAAAGAGCCTGCATAGTGTTAAGCATATAAATCAAGAGCAAATATCTGGATCTTCTTCCCTCTTTCCATTTCTTATATTAATTTTCCATTGGTGAAAGATATCAGATTTTGTTAGTCTCCATGAATTATTATTATTTTTTAAATGTAGGCTGGGCAAGAGTCAGGCTCACTTCCTGTGAACAATGACCCTGACCTGGAGAGTGAGAAAGGAATGCAGATATTCCTTTCTTGCACTTTCCTTTCAGAGTATTAGGAAGGAGCCAGGGACCAATTAGTGCTGACCTCAAGGGGAAACTTTGGGGAGAGAGCAAAATAAGACTGTAAGGATACTTTCAGTGAAGCAGTTAAGAGGGTGAAGCCACCAACTCGTAATTTGTGCCCGGGTATATACAATATACATATTGTTTGTTTGTTTCTTTAATTAATAATTAATTAATTTCTATAATTCTATTATTATTATAATTAATTAATTTCTATATTTCTATCATCATCATCATCATCATCATCATTCTGAATCAGTCCAGACCTTTATGAGACCTGATAAAGGTCTCTTTATTGAAAATTAGGGACTGTAATCTACCATACTGGTCCAATGCAGGTTAGTCGCTGATTTTTATTTTTTTTACTTTCCACTTTAGGGCTGGGAGAGTGACTGGCCCAAGGTTGTCCAGTAGCTTCTAGGCCTAAGGGAGAACTGGAACCTGTGTGTTTCTAACCATCTTAACCAGTTCCTGTGAACAATGACCCTGACCTGGAGAGTGAGAATCACACAAGCTGTCATCCATCCATCCATCCATCCATCCATCTATCATCTATAACCATCCATCCATCCATCTATCATCTATATCCATGTCTGTTTCTGTTTCTGTCTCTCTCATCTCTTATCTATCCAATCATTTCTCTCTCTTTCTTCATCTATCTGTCACTATGATATAAATGAGTTGTGTTACTTCAAGATAATTCCTAGAGACCCATTTCACTCCTTTGACTGTAGATCTTTTCTCAGGTGAACTAATGCTGATTCTCCCTGTGTCCTCACAATCTGCAGGTTTGAGAAGGTGAGCTGAGTAAATCTTGATTCAGCTCCTCCTTCAAAGAAAATGCTCTAAAACCTTTTAGCAGTTATTTCCAGGGCAAATAGTTTCTCACTGGCAAGAAATCTGACCTTTTTTCATCTCCTGGCTCCTCAGATCTCTCTCTCTCTCTCTCTCTCTCCTCACTATTCTGCATGTTTATTTGGACTGGTGGCTTTTCTGCCTTCTTGGTTTGCCATGGATCTCTTTTCCCCCTCTCCATGAAAGATAAGGCATTGAAGAAAGGGAGGGTGGCTGGGTGGAGTGCTGATTCTCCTATTCCCCCATTGCCTACCGAGATGGCATTTCTCCCCCCCCCCACACACTTCCAGAGAGAGGACATGTGAAAGAGTGCATGTACTTAGAGCTGGTGGTGGTGGTGCAGTGGTTAGAATGCAGTATTGCTGGCTAATTCTGTTGACTGGCAGCAGTTTGACCCTAACCAGCTCAAGGTTGACTCAGCCTTCTATCCTTCCGAGGTTGGTAAAATGAGGAGCCAGATTGTTGGGGGCAACAGGCTGACTCTTAGAGAGGACTATAAAGCACCGTGAAGCAGTATATAAGTCTAAGTGCTAGTGCAACTTGCATGATAAGGGAAATTGGGCAAAGCCAGTGTCTTACATGACGGACAATTCAGAGAGCTATCATATCTCTCAAGACAGATGCACAGGCTTGGTTAACCTAAAGGCTGTCTTCAGATTAGCCCTTTGGGATCATAAAGAGCTGTGGAACTCATTGTGGAGCCAACACAGGAAAGAGGCTGAAGTGTAGGACTGGGTGAGAACATTCCAGGTCCAAGTCCTACCTCCCAGTGGATCATTTTGGCTAATCAGTATCACTTGATCTAACCTATTCTACAAGGAGAGAACTAAGGGCATTGCATTGGAGTCCTGGAGACCTGCTATATATGTAATAAACAGATACAGAAGTAAATGACCATTGAAAGGGGTGCCATTGCATTTTCTTGAGAAGGAAGTTGTTCTTCATCTAATTGTGATGAGTGTTGATTCTCACAAAGATCCTTCTCCACAGAAGTGCACTCAGTTCTCCTCTTCGTTTCAGAAGATATGGAACTGGTTATACTAAAAGTCACTTGTTTGTGAGATGGGTGGCTATAAAAATTTGAAGAATAAATAAAATCCAGTGGGTGTGTATTTATGCACACACACACCAGCACTACATAGCACCTATGGGGCCAGGATACTTGTGGGTCTGGTCTCTGGTGATTTTTGCTCATCCCAACAGATCTGATAGGCTTGGGCAAGACTGTTCCAGGCCCCTTTTGTGAAGCCAGGTCCTCTCCTGGGACTTAGGTGTGAGTCATTTGGTCCCAATGCTCACTTTATGGAATGTTCTTCTTTTGAGATTCAGATGCTCTGGACTTTGGGAAAGTTTGGAGAACCTGAGCTTTTGTCTTGAGCATTAGATTCTAGAGGAGCTTGCTTTGAGGTTTTGTCGAGGGATTTTTTACCTGGAGTCTTCTATGGTCTTTTCTATATTGTCTTGAGATATATATTTCCATCTTTAGTTAGCTGCCCTGAGTTAAAATCCTCAAGTGATTAATTCAATAATTAAATATTCCAAGATGTTTTTAGAATTCTTTAAAAAAAATCTGCCTTTATTATTTTCATAAATAACTCAGGATGGAGAACATACTTAATACCGGTATGTCTCCCTCCTCCTGTTTTTCCCATAACAATTACCCTGTGAGGTGAATTGGACTGAGGGAGTGACTGGCTCAAAGTCACCAAGCCAACTTTCATGTCTAGTCTGGTTCTTAAATCACTAGACCAAACTGGTCTCAAACCAAACTTGTTCATTTATTTCTACCAAATGTTTCCAGAGTGTTTTAGAAAAAAGTAGCAATTACAGGGTCACTTTCTAAGACTAAAAATAAAAGCACCTTTAACTAATATATAGGATAAGCAGAAATATAGGATAAGCAAAAAGAAAGGATAAGGAGTAGTGATGCTGTTGTTTTTTTTAAAAAAGGTAGCTGTGTAGCAAGTACCTGTTTGTTACAAACAATTACCCTCCAGCCATTATAAACTGTAGGGCTGTTTAATTCTTTGAAAATTGCTAGACAGAATATGCCCAAGGGTAACTATATCATGTCAATGTGGTTTGAAATCAGGAATGACTCATCAAGTGGCATTATACCTTTGTTTCAATCTAAGCCGAAATAGTGTGGGAAAAATTTAAAGTAAAACACTCTATTATTCCATATAGCTGAGGCCTCTCAACCCTTTGTGAGAATTATCACAATTTGGGTGCATTTAAACTGGGAACAAAATTTGGGATATATGGATTTTGGCCTAGTGGTTAAGGCACCAGGGGATTGTAAGTTCTAGTCCTACCTTATTCATGAAAGCCAGCAGGATGACTTTGGCCCAATCCCTCTCTCTCAGCCCAACTCAACTCACAGGGTTGTTGTTGTAGGGAAAATAGGAGGCGGAAGATGTGTTGGATATGTTTACCATTTTCAGTTTATTTGTAAGAAATGTATGAATATATTACCTCAGCAACAATTATGTTGTTTTTTAATACTTATAAACATGATTTCTTTTAAAAAAATTTAACTTCAAATTCCAATTTTAAGAAATCTGCTTTAAGAATGACATACAAATATACCCGATTTGAAAGTTAAACATCAAACCTCACATGGACCACATTTATTTAGGTTTGCATCTGGTTAATGATATTTTTTCTATTACATTTATAGCCTGTTTTCCCTGTATATAAGATAAATTACAGGCAACTCTTAGAAGTAATGCAGTAAAAATTCTAAGCCTGTTTTCACCTCATCTATACTATATCTGTATTCTTGTTGAATGTCTAGTAATTGTTTACCCAGCTTGGTTACCTGCATAACAACTTTCTGAGGTGGTAGATCCATCATTTTAGAGATAGGGATGTTGAAGTTCAGAAATAATGGCTTGCTAAAGGTTAGTATTAATATCTCAAGGCAGATTATTCAGTGCTTCATACCTTACATTGTTTCATCCAGTTTAAAAATAAAGGTTTAGAAATGAATAGCTGTAATGGAAGAAGTGATCTCTCTTCATTCTTCTGCTAGCTTCCTTGTGATGTAAGCCAAGAAGCTGAGAATTTTAACATCCTACGGTTGTTCCAAATCTATGTTTGGGTCTTTTCTTGCCGTCTCAAACTTATCTCAAGATCCACAGAGTAATCCAAGTTCTGAAAGCCTCAAAAATAGGCCAAGCCATTCAGTTGTTCTTGAATGATGTCTGTGTGAACTGATCATTATAACACTCTCAGCAGCCATGTTTATTATTGCCAAGTCAATGGTAATAGAGGTCATATAATATTTCTACGTGCCGCTAAAAATTCTGGGAACAAGGATGGCTGCATTTGAGTTCAAGACTCAACAATAATTGAGTGAAAGAATGGACAGTCTTTTCCCTCTTCTTTCTTGGGGCAAATTGATTAGGGTTAAGATGCCAGTGAAAGGCAAGTCTGGAGCCAAAATACTTTTATTTCTTTTTGGAATGGAATGGAATGGAATGGAATGGAATGGAATAGAATAGAATAGAATAGAATAGAATAGAATAGAATAGAATAGAATAGAATAGAATAGGTTTTATTGGGCAAAGTGTGATTAGACACACAAGGAATTTGTCTCCATTGCAGAAACTCTCAGTTATTACTTCCGTCTCTCTTTTTCAGTGAACAATGAAGAGAGAATTACTTGCAGGAAAAAATCAAAAGGTGGGAGAGGAACAAAATCTCCTATGCAAACTGTAGAATACTGTAGAATACCTTATGCCACCAGACTTGAAATTCTAGAACTAGAAAACCTTGAATTACGCCGTCTTCGGTCTGACTTAAGCATGGTATACAAAATCATACATTGCAATGTCCTACCTGTCAATGAATACTTCAGCTTCAACCATAACAACACAAGAGCACACAATAGATACAAACTCAAAGTAAACCGCACCAAACTTGATTGCAGGAAATACGACTTCAGCAATAGAGTGGTCAATGTCTGGAATACTCTACCCGACTCTGTAGTTTCTTCCCCAAACCCCAACAACTTTAACCTTAGACTGTCTACTATTGACCTCACCCCTTTCCTAAGAGGTCTGTAGGGGCGTGCATAAAGCGCACCAACGTGCCTACCGTCCCTGTCCTATTGTTTCTCCTATTCTTTTATTTTTCTTATATGTAACCATTTCATGTATTCACAACTATGTATACATTTATACTTATTATCTTGTAAACAATTGGCAAATCAAATAAATAAATAAATAAATAAATAAATAAATAAAACAATCCCCCCCCCACAGGCGGTTTATCTTCTGCTTGAATTGCATCCATCCCAGAACTAAATTTGGGGAAGTGGGGAATGGGAAGGAATTCAGATCAGCTGGGAAGACAGAAATGCAGGCAGAAGAAAGATTGAGTATTGATGCCAAACATGTCTGGATAGGCAGTTAATTCAGGTGACAGTCTAGAATCCTGTGCTTTGAGTTCCAAGTCAGAACAATTGCTCTTTAGAAACAGATATACTTCCAGGCAAGACTGCTCAGCCTAAAGGTCCTTTATGAAAAGTGAAATATAAGTAAAGTGTTTTCATTATGTAGCTTTATCCTGCACACTGTGCTGTCTGCCTGTTTTCTTAGAGGAAAATAAGTTTAAATATGAGCAAGACATAATAGATTCAGTACTGTTGGATTTATAGCTTTCATCATTTTAACTTATCATAAAATATTTTAATAAATCCTACATTGTTGTGATTGTATGATTCTTTGGCAGAATTTGAACACTGGAAAGTGCAATGATGCATTTGTTTGATTTTGGGACCCATAAGAGAAAAACCAGACCTGGTTACACCTTTGTTTTCTGTCAACCACTCTCCTTTCTGGGTTGTTGGCTACTAGCAGGGTAAGCTTACAGGTTACACTCAAAACTATGTTTCCACAGTGCGAAGAAAACCTTTGTTCCTTTTTTCCAATTCTGGACTAAATTCTTCAAACTAAGAACAGTGGAAGGAGAAGAAGGGATATCAAACAAGGCAAAGGAAAAAGGGCTGGGATTTGTGCAGTTGCGCCTGCTATCTTGACTTACCTCCTCTGACTGCAGATGCTTCTGCAGAGGGCCAAGCCCTCTTCTCAGGTACACAGAACCTCTATTTTTGTTCTTTCACAATGCAAATCCTCTCCAGCTATTGATGTCTTATGACTTTTACATTTGTCAAGGTTTTTTTTTTTTTACTTATTTAGACTCTTTTAACTGCAAGAACTGCGTGACAGGCAGCTGTGTAGAAAATATGGCATGTTGCCTCTTTGTGCTGGAGGATATTGATATTGCACTGATGCGCAATATTATTCACATGTAAAAGTATTGGGCCGAAATAAATGGTTATCTTTCAATGTAGAACGATATAACCTTCCTCCCATTCTATTCTTTTTTATTCATTTTCATTTTTTCTGTGATCAAATTGAGGCCTGCCATCCAAAAAAGCTGTTTGTGACTACCTTAAAACCCGAGTTTCCTGAAATGATTTGGGCAATCACTTTATTTTTTGTACAGTTCTATTACACTGTTTTGACACATCTCCCAAACATCTGTCTGTCCCCCCCCCTTTTTCTTTTTTTCTTTCTTTTGTTCACACTTAATCTAGCTGAAGTACATAGCAAATCAAAGCCATCCACAGGCAGGGATTGTCTAAATATGGAAAATAGGAAGTGAGTAACCTCTAACAGGAAATAGTTCATCTGATGGAGGCCAAGACCTAAGTTCCAATGCTTTTAAGAACCACTTGGAATAAAGCCAGTAAAATGAGGCGGGAAGAAGTACTTTAATACAAAGGATTCTGGGTTTCACAACAGGGAATTGCTTGTGGAAAGGTTTATTAATTAATTGCTGATTCCCTTAACTGTAAAATATAAAGGAAGAGGGGATGAGATTGTTTTTTGAAAACGAAATATATTTTCTTATTAAGAATTAAATAGACAAGAAAACAATAGAATAGGTAGACCTAACAATTTTTGCACTGTTTAAATGAAATAAGAACTGAAACAATGGTCACAGCTTATTTCAAATGATTATAGAGGGCAATGGTGAGTCACCCCACAACTCAATCTGAACTTTCGATGGGAAGTCATTAGGACAACTTTTCATGCCAACTTTAAGTTATATGGAATTCAACTCCCAGAATTCCCCAGCCAGCAAGTCCTTGTATTTTAAAGTTGCCAAGATTGAGAAACGCTGTATTAGGGTGCAACAGAACTCCATCTATATCTTAAAAGATCAGTATGGGGAAAAAATATAACATTTAATTTAGGGCAAGGGACACTTTGCTAATGTTAACACTTCCTAGCCTGGGACAAAATCCTTGTGGAATTCTTGGTGCTCTGTGAGCATAGAATTGCTTGTATTGAAGCTGGGCTCGTATGCCAGTATTTTTTTAATTTCTCTGTCTTTAAAAGGGGGCATACAAGAACTCTCCTACTACTTGATTGGTGTACTTTTCTGCTTGGAACACACCTGAATATATTTTGGTCTGTACTGCTTATACTCCTACTATAGAGGCTCTTCGGAGAATAAATGAAAACATCATTTTGGAATCACAGGTAAAAAATAGAGTGGAGTTAAAACTAAACCCTTCAAGTCTGCAGTGGATATTTTGCTGTATTCTTTATTGGTAGAATCGATAATGCTGAAGTTGCAGAAAGGAAGTTGATATTTTGTTCTGTTATGCAGAAGAAGTGAATTACTACTGAAGTTCTGACTACTTTCCTGCCAAGGTATTTTACCTTGTAAAATAATGTGGACGAATAAATTGAACTTTTGGGATACCTCAGAATGAAATTATTTTAGCTAAAGGTATGGCTATCAGATGTAGAAATCCGGACAACCATTAGATGGCAGCACAGTTTTCTGATTCCCTTTGCTGCTTTCTAGGATTGTTTGGATTTTTGCAGCCCAGCTATGGTGACCTTACATTATCTCGAATGTTGGAACTAATAACCTTCGCAAGAATTGGGAATGGGAAGAACATTTCATTGTGTTCAGTGCTTACATTTTAACTAATTTTACCGTGCCTCTTTTCTGACTTAGAAGACCGGATTTAAAAAGCAAATGCTATTGCTGCTTTTCTTCAATGATTTTTTCAAACTACTTGCTTTATTTTTTGAATTGTTAAACCAGATTTACAAGGTTAGGAGTTCCTTATCAGATCGCCTTTCTCTAGTTGGAAGAATTCACGGCCTGTCTTTTAAATCCCCCACTTCCAATTTGTCTTTAATCGGGCTAGGGTTACCCACCCCGATGAAGCAAAGAGATGAGGCTCTGTCTCAATAAGGCAGCCTGACCACTGCAAACACATGTAGATGGTAAGCTTTCTGAGACTGGAGACTTTGGAATAGCGCAGTTGCTTTGATTCATGGTTGAGAGAATAATAAAGCTAGTTATCACCCAGCAGATCTGGGGTGTTAAAACAAGAAGCCTGTGATTGCCAGGAGCTGCAGCTGGCCTTGCAACCATCAGCCTGCCAAGTTGGGAAGGCCCACCTGTTAGCTATGCCTGATTAATGGCTTTGATGCCCTTTTCTGTGCAATAAGTACCTGGAGCTTTCCTCCTTTGCCCCTTATTAGTTTCCTGTGTCACTAAGCTTGTTTTTTTTTAACACCTGAATCTTGTGTAAATCAAACATAGCATAGTTTGATCATATATGTTTGCTTAATTTGGTGCCACTTGTCAGAAAGACAATGAGACCAAGTTAAGGCTTATATTTGTTCCATCTCTGTCTTTTTAGCTGTGAGATTGGACACAGATTGATTCTGCACTGAACTGAAGCAAGTAAAATACTGATGGGTATCATGTTCCTTTAACTGACAACTGCTTTGAAGCAGCATCTCCTAGTGTTATGCCTGCTCATCATCATTCTCTGGGAAAGGGAAAAAAAAAATGGGTCATGCCACCACTTTGACATGTAAATATTCCCAAAGAATGCCAGGAAAAGTAATGCAACTAGCATTTCCTGCTCCGGACACCCTTCAAATGTGTGAAATCCACCTTCTGGAATTCTTTACTCATGTGATCACTGTGGAGAATCCCGAGAATTGAAATCCACCCAACTAGAAAACACCCAGGCTGAGATGGTGTCCAGAGCAGAGCTATCTTATGCATCAAGGAATAACTTGAAAGCTCTTCTGAAGATAGAATCTGCAAAGCAGAGAATTAAAAGCCAGCCTGATTCCCTGAGGCAGGGAGTCCTGCAGATGGGTTTTAGAAGAGAAAAGCTCCAGTATGGTAATTTATTTTTCTTTTATCATTTATAATGCAATTCCATTCAAAAATTAAAAATCTGCCTCCCAGATGTCTTTAACTCCATGTTGGTCAAGATAGTTGGTGATGGGAGTTTGAAGCCCACCAACTTGAAAGAAGAGTAGTTGCAACAGTTAACCTAAAGCAGCTCCGTTGAAGTAGTAGCTAAGCATGAAATCGTGGTGTTAATTTTTTTAAAAGTATTTAAGTAGCCATTGTAAGATCCTTTGACTATAAAGTCCTTGACAACCACTAGTTACTTTTCTCTAGAGATACACAGCATCATCTTTGATACCGTAATATCCATTTATTTATACACGTGTCCGCTTTCATCCACCTGCTACCAAAGGCTCACTCTGCTTAGGAGATTTCAGTTCCAAAGGCAGGCATGGAGGACAGATTATCCCATTTTCCCCTTAAAATATGAAAGTGGGCTGAGTCCCCAGAATTGAGTGAAATAATTAAGTTGAAGAGGACAAAATATCACAATTTTTGTTCTTTTTTTTCCTCAATCCAAAAGGTAACTTTCTTCCTATCACAGTCCACCAATTTAAAAGGCTGAATGAGAAGAAACATCAGCAAAGCTGAGCTGTTTTTCTGTTACCTGAGGAATCAGTGTTAAAAGTGAAGATGCCCTTAACTTTACAGATCAGTAACCCAGGAAACTCCCTGATAAAAAAACATTAAGTTATATTCCATAATTTTGGAAATGTACATGTGCAGCACACTTATTTTTAGTCTTTCCAACTACATATAATGCGGAAGAAGAAGAAAATTTTATTGTGGTCAAAGACCAGGACATATAAAGCCAAATAATGTAAAACACATTAGTTGTGCTGTCCCAGCCAGTCTATGGGAATTGGATAGTTACTTGGGAATTATGAACTGTCCCCTTAAGGGAATGCATCATGGTAAATGTAGTTAAAGGTTTACTGGGAAATGTAGTTCATGTCACGTGGCCACATCTGTAATCCTGATTGGACACTAAATTGACCCTCGAAGGGTGGGGGAGGTTTTCCTCATTCTTTGTCTGAACTCTCTAACTCATGGCAGCTTCTTTCTATCACTACGAGATGGGTTAGGAGATAACCATCTTTTACTACAAGGCAGATATACAAAGGATTGGTCATTAAAGAAGAACTTCATCACAAACATGAGTTATGAGGATACCTGATGAACCAATAAATGTAATTTGTTATGGACATCTTGTTGAGTTATCTATTTACATCTGTACAGCTTCAAATCCACCTCTGTGCAGAAGGCAGAAAATTAGTTGTTTATGAATAATTGCAAATGACAAAAGTAATTGGATGGATCAATTAATTCACTATTTTGTATATGACAAGAAAAAAATTAACCACATTTAGAGTAACAAGGTCAAGTGTATTTGAAAGTATTTGACATCAATAGGCAATTGACATCAATAGGAAATTAAGCTGAAAATAAAACAAAATGCCAAAGGGATAATAAAGATTTCTGGACATTAAATTTTTTTTTCATAAGCAGGAAGCTTTTGGAAGGAGTAAGGCGGCCGGGCCGGGCCCCGGCCGGCCCCGCCCCCCCCCCCCCCCCCCCC
This sequence comes from Notechis scutatus, assembly GCF_049901735.1. Taxonomy (NCBI): domain Eukaryota; kingdom Metazoa; phylum Chordata; class Lepidosauria; order Squamata; family Elapidae; genus Notechis; species Notechis scutatus. Next base: position 51,734,513 of record NC_142010.1, on the reverse strand, counting down.
AAGGCCGGCGGGGGCCCCCCCCGGGCCCGGCCCCCCCCGGCCCCCCCCCGCGGGGCGCCCGCCGGGGGGGGGGCCCGGGGGGGGGCCGGCCCCCCCGCCCCCCCCCCCCCCCCCCCCCCCCCCCCCCCCCCACCCCCCCCCCCCCCACCAGGACCCCCCGGGGGCCCCCCCCGGACCCCGCCCGGCGGGGGGGGGGGGGGGGCCCCCGCACCCCCACCCCACCCCAAACACACCCACCACCAAAAAAAACCAAACCCCCAAACCCCCCCCCCCCGAAAAAACCCCCCCCCCCCCCCAAACAACCCAAAAAAAAAAAGAGGGAGAGAATAAGAATAAGGAATATGAGCAAGCAAAAACAGATGGTAAAGATGGTGTGAAAGAAGCCTTCCTTTTTTAGAAATGGCGCTTGTTAACTATCAACAAACAGTACAACAGATGGAGGCAGCAGAAGATGAAGATGAAGACGAAGAAGAAGCCATCTTTAATGAATTTCAACATTTAACTAAGAAAGAAGGAAGGAAGAACGGAAGGAAAATGAAGGACTTAAGACTTAAAAATACTTAAGAAAGAGAAAAATAAGGTGCAAAATCAATATAATGATAGTGAACAAAAGAAAAAAAGGAACACAACAGAGAAGGGAAACCAGCAAGGCAAAGGCAGAGACTAGGAGAAGGGGGTAGGGAGGTCTGGTGGGGGAAGAAAGAAAGAAAGGTGGAGAAAAGCCACAAAGTTTTGAAATTAGATGGGAAAAGAGGAATTTTTTTAGGGACAAAGGGTAAAGTACAATTTCTTTAAAAAAGTTTCTGCAAGGTACATAAGATGGTATTGTAGCATTTGTATTAGAAATAGAAAATTAGAACGGTTTAAGAGTTGATAAGAGATTAAAATGTTGAAATGTTTAGAAATGATTGATTTTAAAATTTAACAAAATATTAAAGGGAATGTTTAGAATACTGAGTTTTAATTAAAGAGTTTAATATGTTTATGGTATTGATGTTATTATAAAATTATTATAGTAGCATTTTGGAAAAGGCAATGGGAATATTATAAGATTTAATATTTAGATCTACTATTTAACTATGTATTTAATCATTTTGGATTTATTATTATTATTATTTTTATTAAAAACAAAAACATTAAGAAGATAGAATGTACCAAGCAGAATCAGATTGGGTATTAGGTGTTATTTTAAATGTTAATCTAATTAATTTAGGGGAAGATAAAAAGGCATCATACTCTGATTAGTGATTTCAGGAGAAATTCTTTTTTTATTATAAGGAATGAGACAGGGGGATAATAAAGAATGGACAAAAGATACAAATATAATGACTCAAATTAAGATGGATTAAATAAGATAGAATTAAGAAGATTGAAATGTGTGGAGAAGCTAATATAGAAGATATAGAATGGTAAATAAAATAAGTAATGATATGTAAGATGAGCATGAATATAATTGAAGTTCATGTAGAGAGAGGTACCTGGGGCCAAGTTACTTTCCTAAAAGATTTTTATATGTTTGTGTGTTGTGTGTTTATGTTTTTGGGAGAATTAATAGAACCTTGCAGAAATATAGAATGACAATAATGGTAACCAAGTCAGAAAGAAATAGATGAAATAATAATAGTGAAATTGAATAAGATTGAATAAGAGTAAAGAGAAGTAAAGAGAAATTGGATAAGAGGTATTTGTATGCTCATATGGAAATGGTTTAAAATAGAATTATACTGTATAAAATAAGGTTTTATTTGACTTGTAAAATGTATAATGGAAAAAGGTATGTAATGGTCAACGATGATTTGTTTGTCTTTAAAATTAATAAAATTTGTTTAAAAAAAAAAAAAAAGAATAAGGGCAGGATCTGGAAGAGGGAGGAAACTGCCTGGAATTAAAAAGAATCTACAGTAAAACTTTAACAAGACTTCTAAAAGATACATTTTAACTGAAACTTTGCAACTAAATAGTAACCCCAGGAAGAGAAAGTGAAAAAAAGAGCAAAAAAGAAACACCTTGTGTGTATTTGGATTATTGGGTGATTTTTGGATTTTTGGTTATTATATTTGAATGACTAAAATCAATCGGGTGGTTGTTTAAAAATGTGTACAATGGCACCACTTCTGGATGAATTGAAAATGGAACTTAAAAAGTACAAAGAAGATGAACAAGAAGGGAAGGGTTCTTTTGGCTACGTTTTTCAATTCTTAGAAATGGAGATTTGGAACTATGAGAAACAACAAGAAACGACTGCAAAACAAGAAGACTGACACAAAGAAGAAGCCATCTTTAATGAACAAGTAATTTTATGTGGGGAAGAAAAAGGAAAGGGGGGGAAAGAGAATGGAGAATTTAAGACTTAAAAAAACAACCAAAGAAAAGAAAAATAATTCGAAAAATAAGTATAATACTGGAAAGCAACAGAAGAGGGGAATACAGAAGAGAGAAATAGAGGTAGAGAGACAAGGGGGTAAAAAGGGGAGAGAGAAGAAGAGAGGGAAGAAGGAAAGGAAAAGAGGTTACAAAGGACCGGAGCAAGATATAGAGAAACAGGACCTATTTAGAGATAATGGGTGAAAATCTAACTGAAAAAGGGATTCTGTAAAGGTACATAAGATTGTATTGTTATATTAGTAATAGAAATAACTTTAGAAAATTGGAAACAACGTATGATTAAAATGAGGGATAAAATAGTTAGTGTAATTTAGTGAAATGTTTGTGAATAAAATAAGTGAAATAAAATAAATGAGAAAATTGAATTAGGAAGGAACGGGAACATTTTAATTAGTTAATGTTTTATAAAATATAAGTGAAGAGTGGGGGAATTAACTATGGAAAGCTTATAATTGTTCCCATAGAAGTATGATATTTAATTGAAAAGTAATGTTAAAGATGTTAAGACTTTAATGAATATTAATATTAATGATAGAATTGAATTGGAATGGAATGTTGTTTTAATTATATACATTTATAATTTTTTCTTTTTTTAAGAATACAGTGTGTATTTTAAGAATGAACCAAGCAGAATCCGAATGGAAGTTATGTATTATATTGAATGTTACAACTTTAGGGAAAAGATATAAAGGGGTCATACTCCAATCAGTAACTACAGGAGAAATTTTGTTTAATGAGAAAAGATAATAGATAATTGAAACAGCACAGACAAAAAATATAAATACAATGATTTGAATTGAGATGAGATAATTAAAATAAAATTGAGAAAATTAAAAGAGGGGAGAAGCTATGCAAAAAATGTAAAATAGTAATAAGATATGGAATAGAATATAAAAACGAGCATGAACCTGAATTTGTGTCTGTATGAAGAAATGTAACCCGGGATTATGCTACTTTCAAAAGAGATGTTTAATTTATATTTTTTTTCTCTTTGTGAAAACTCAAATAAAATTTACCAAAAAAAAATGTTTACTACCAGTTCTGTGGGTGTGGTTTGGGAGTGTATGTGGCTTGGTGGGTGTGGCATGGAAGGATACTGTAAAATCTCCATTCCCTCCCCACCCCACTAACCTGCTTTCAAGCTCCATTCTCCTGTGCAGGGCAACAAAAGAAGTCCCAGCCAATCAGCTGGGACTCTGGAGGCAGAGAATAGATGGGAGCGGGGCCAGCCAGAGGTGGTATTTGCTGGTTCTCCAAACTACTCAAAATTTCTGCTATTGGTTCTCCAGAACTGGTCAGAACCTGCTGAATACCATCTCTGGTCCAACTGGATATTTTTAACCCATACCTCAAAGCTGTTACTGTACTTTTGTTCCCAAGCCTGTACAACTGAATCTTTTTAAAAAATCCTGGAGCTCCATATTTTTGTCCATTTCTTTGTATCAGGATCAGACAAAATTATAAAACTGAGGTGTCAGACTTACAAGGGCAAGGGAAATTATGGCCCAGTGCTTAATACAGTGTGATCAGGTATTACTCTTAATCTTACCGATGACAGATTCACAGTGAAGAATTGCGTTGGAGAGACTGCTAGGGACCTGGAGTATGTTTTTGAGAAATGTGGTCTGGACTCTTTCTAGATGAACAAAAGAACTATGTGGGCTAATCAGGCATCAAACAGCAACTTTAGTTGAATACGTTGGAGTAATGCCCCTTTAGTATAGAGGAATGATTGCAATGCTATGATGCCTCTCTGGGAGTTTTATGCTATATATTCCCTGTGGATGAGGTCATGGCATGAAAAATTATGCCTAGGTATGTAAATTATTTAACCTGCTTAATAGGATAATTTAATGCCCAAAAATATCTTTTAGAACATTTCACACTTCTACATATAATATAGGTACATATCTCCTGGGTCCTTATGCTTCCCCCTAGAATCCTAGATCATATTAGAGTAGTAAGACAGTAGAAGAATTCATCAGAAAGGAGACTGAAGGATGCCTGATAGTTGATAATAAAAATCTTATATATTTCTAGGCCTGGATACTTTAGAAGCTACCTTCCTTCTATACGTTTGTCTGTCTGATCCCCTCTTATCACGAGGTGGGCCTTTCACTTTCTCTACAAGGATGAGCCTCCCTCAACATGGCATTCCAGAGACTTGTAAATATTTGGCTTTTCTGAAAGACTTTTAGAATAAATTCCTGTAGTCATGGTCACCAGTAATCAATAACCACGTTATTGTTTTTGATTACTGTTAAATTGTTATGTTGCATTATTATTTTATTATGACTCATAGCTTTATATTGCCTACAGCAGGAGTTCCCAACCCCCAGGCCAGAGCCCACTATCGGGGTGCGGCCTGTTTGAAACTGGGCTGTAGGAGAAATGAGCAAGCATGTGCTGCTGGAGCTTTGCGCAAGCACTCTCTGCTCATGTGAATGGAGCTTTGCGTGTGAGCACAAGCACCCTCTTCTCGCACGAGTGCCTGCTGCTCACATGTGAAGCTCCATTTGCATGAGTGGAGGGCGTGCATGCATGCACACTACTTGGACAAACAAAGCTGTGTGCATGTACCTGCCACTCACCCCCCACCCACCCCATGTTGGGCGGCCAAGCTGAACAGGTTGTCCATCTGCATCAAGGTGGTTGATATATGTCATAATTAAATAAACGTAATTCTCTAGCTTGTTAGCATACCTTATTTTGCATTGATCCAGTGGAAAATTGGTTGATTTAGTTTGCATACTGAATTTCTTCTTCATAATTTCAGAATTTTCAGTATAGCTTTCTGGGAAACCATTAAATAGCTGATTGATTGATTGATTATGTGCCATCAAGTCACTGTTGATTATTAGCAACCACATAGGTTTTCTCCAGAACAGTCTGTCCCTAATCTGTTTTTTCAAGTCTTCCAACTGTGCATTTATCACCATTGTAACTAAGTCCATCCATCTTGATGCTGGTCATCCTCCTCTTCTTTTTTCTTCCATCATTCATAACATTAGAGCTTTTTCCAGAGAGCTATAGGTAATCACATAATGTCTTTGAACTAAGATAATTTTAATCTGTTCATTTCTGCTTCAAGTGAGAACTCTAGGTTTATTTATTTGATGATCCAGCAGTTTGTTTTCTTGATTATCCACATTCTCAGGAGTCTTCTTCAGTACCAAAATGCAAAAAAGCCATCAAGACTCTCTTATCCTGCTTCTTCAAATGTCAACTTTCATTCCCATACAGTGTCACAGTGAATCCCATGACTGCCAGCTATTTTTAAAATCTTACTTGAATATATTAGTTAACATTCCCCATCCAACTAGGGCAAATAATAGTCATCCTCAGCCTTTGACTGCTGGGCTAGACCCACACTCAAAAACTACATGGACCAGTGAGGTCATCTGTCAGATTATTATAGGGTCTTGAAGGTGGCCATTTTCCATTGCTGTACTATTCTTTGGGACTCCGGTCTAAAAGAGTTTGTTGTGCTTTATTCCTTATGTGCTTTCAAAAATCTTTTTAAAAAAATTCTAGTTGGCATAGGACAAGCCTGTCAAACTGGCAGCCCACGGGCCAGATGTGTCATGCACAGACCGCAGCTACCCCAGCTCCACAACGGCAAAAAACGTGATATGTCACGATACGTCAAGTGACGCGATTGAGTTTGACACCCCGTGGCATAGGCGGAAGGTGATATAAAATAGGCAAATAAGCTCCGCAGTGCGGATGCTCTTTAATATGGATTTTATGTGCAGTTGTAAAATGAATGGATGCTACAGAGATGTTTTAAGAGAGTGGCGAGTATCAGTGGTGGTATTCTGCCAGTTCGGCCTGGTTCTGCAGAGCCGGTAGCAGCAATGAGCAGCGGAGTCCGAACCATTTCTCTCCGCCGCTCTGCTTTTGGGCCTCCCACCCACCCAGGCTCCCATGCTCACCTTTATCCTCTGAATTTGAAGCGCAGCTGCTTTGCGCGGCACAGAAGAGTGCCGCGTGGGAGCTGCTGAAGTGACTGGGATCATGCAGGCTTGAAGGAGGTGAGTTAGAACGCCTCTGTGCCTGCGCAAACACCTCTATGCCTGTACAAAGTGTGCATTTGGCATATGCGCACATGCAAAGTGTGTGCACTCATGCAAAGCATGCCCACTAAGCCATACCCACCGAACTGGTGGTAAAAATATTTGAATCCCCAATACTGGTGGGTATGATTCGTAAGGAGAAGTTATGTTATGTCTAACCATCTGTGGAGATTCTCGGTTCATCTAGATCAGAGGTAGGGAAACTTGGCTCTTTTATCACTTATGGACTTCAACTGCCAGAATTCCTGAGTGAGCCATAAAAGATTCCCCATCCCTGGCCTACTGGTTTTTCAGTTGTGGGGGAAATCAATTTTTGACTTGAATGGGGCTGTTTAATATACAAATGTAGGACATATGTGGGTGGGGAACCTTTTATGGCTCACTCAGGAATTCTGGGAGTTGAAGTCCATAAGTGATAAAGGAGCCAAGTTTCCCTACCCCTGATCTAGGTCATAGTTGTCCCAAAGGTGCTTTTTTTTTCAAAAGGCAACTGGGCTGTTTTGTTTTGTTTTTCTTGAAGAAGAAGAAGAAAACGTTTTGCTTGTCATCCAAGAAGCTTCATTAGTTCTGCTGGCAGAGGCGATGAAAGGCTAGGTAGGTACTGACAGCTGACACGGGATGGTGCGGGGTGGGAGGAGAGGATGGAAGGATCATGTTTCTTTGCAGTCATCTGGTCGTCAGTTCTCTCTCTGAGAGCTCTTGAGGCCACTTGGGAGTTTAACCCTACAGATTATAGATCTCCTTTGATCAAAGCTGCATAACTTTCTTACATCCAGAGAGTACACTTTACAGTGATATCATAATGTCAGTGGCAAGGGAAAACCCAATGTTGTGGTCCTTTCATTTTTTATGTGTGCATTTTTGTGTTAAAGCAGCCAATTGGATGCATTTACTGACACTTAAGGCATCCTCTTTGCTCCTTAAATACCCCTTCCCCCACTTCCAAATGAGAATGAAATGGGACCACCTCCATTTTCTTTGCCTTAAGCCTCTTGGAAGCCTCTTTCTGAAATAGAAATGTACCAAGCAAAATAAGGAATTGAATATCAATGGAGAAATAAAGGAAATCTTAAAGGTGCTAATAAGGTAGAATTATAAAGAGAGAAAAAAGGGGAGAAAGGAAGAAATATGCTTAAGAAACAACTCCAGGATCTTCTTAGAACATCAGAAAGACCATTACCCTGGAAAGAAGAACAGAAGAGGTAGCTAAACAAAAATATAGTTAATCAGGGCTGATAGGGAGAAAACTATGGAAAAAACAGTTTATAATAGGGATTAAGGGCAATAAATAGTTTTTTTACGAATACATCTGGAGAAACTGAAGAACTAGGCCAGGGGTTTCAAACTCGCATCATCACATGGTGTATCGTGACTTTTTCCCCCTTTGCTAAACCAGATGTGGGTGCGGCCAGCGCATGAACCATACGGCCCACAGGCCACGAGTTTGACACCCCTGAACTAGGCAGAAGGGGAGAGAGGTAAGAAAAGGCAGGATGAGCATGGATTCCAAATGGAAATAATCATTTTCCCTTACCGGCAAAGGGAAAAACAGGACAAGGTTTAAGGACCTTTTAATTGCTGACTCAGATGTAAAGCTGTTGATGCAGTGAATACAAATACATACATACATACATATATATATATATATATATATATATATATATATATATATATATATATATATATATATATATATATATATATATATATATAAAGTTTTCAGGTACTTACATGTATGGCATTCAGCTTTGTTCGGGTATTTTCCCACGTCATTATAGTTGTGCTTTTAAAGTTGTAGCAATGTTTTGGCAGAATCTCATCTGCCATCATCAGGCTTCGTCTGACGAACACTATACAGAAGCCTGAAGATGGCAGATTCTGCCAAACATTGCTACAACTTTAAAAGCACAACCAAATGACGTGGAAAATACCTGAACAAAGCTGAATACCATACATGTAAGTACCAGCAAAATTTAAGAATATATATATATATATTCCATTTACGAAGCCAAGCTGCACTAAAGACCTCCATTAAAGTAACACAATGCTGCCAGCCAATCAAGATACAAAAGAGCCAAAAAACAGACAGAAGATATCAGAAACACCCATCAAGCAGAACACAGCAAACTCCGAGACCAATAAACACAGACCAAGACTCCCAACCAATCAGGATGAAGAAAAAACCATTCTGGCACAGCAATAGGCTGCCCCAAATTTAAATCTGAAACCACTGTAAAGTCTGACCCACAGACGGACACAATACAGAAGCCTGATGATGGCAGATGAGATTCTGCTGAAACGTTGCTACAACTTTAAAAGAACTACAATGACGTGGGAAAATACCCGAACCAAGCTGAACACCATACATGTAAGTACCCTGAAAACTTAAGAAAACATATATATATATATATATATATATATATATATATATATATATATGTATGTATGTATGTATGTATGTATGTATGTATGTATGTATATGCATATGCATATGCATATGTATATGTATATGTATATGTATATGTATATATATATAAGTTTAGAGGCTATTTCAATCATAGGTGACAGAAATTCCAACAGTGTTGAAACAATAAATGATAGTAACGTAATAGCAAGCTATTATTAGCAAGGAGTAACAAAGCTTTCAGAAATAGCTATGGCAGCTTTTGTTAAGTGCCCGCAGGGCCGGTGCTGATCTGACCTTGGCTGGAAATTGTGTTTTTCATGCATGCAAACAATAGTATTGTGCCCCTAAAATTGTTACTGCCTGCCTAGTGTATCTAATTACTGTCTAATTGAATGCCAGGTACAGCTATTAAATAATGATCATGACACCAAAGGGTGATAAGCGCTAATTTTGTTCTCACTTTTGTTTTTATTTTCAGTGTGTGTGTGAATTTCTTATTACAGAATTTCACTGGCATGTTTTTAAAATGGGTTATTGCACAGTATACCCTGAAGTAGCTTCAGTAGTCAGTGGTATATTTAGATTTTTAATTATGTTTTAATTATATTACTTTTTTATTAGTTACTTTTGAATGTTATCCAGTGGCACAGAGTGGAATGTTTGTTTTCATTTCCCACATAGGGAAAATTTAATTTTTATCGAAAAGAAACGAAGATACCTTATTATCTGTAACATAATGCTTTAGAAAATTTATCTACTAGTTTAATCAAATGCATAATAAGAAAATTTATCTACTAGTTTAATCAAATGCATAATAAGAAAAAGGATGGTTATTATAGCCATCTTTTAATTCTTTAAAAAATTCCCTGGCTTGTTCTTCCTACTTCTCTTTTCTGAAACTTAGTGCCTAATGTTTCCAAGACTCTTGTTTGCAACATAGAATCTCTCTCTCTCCCTCTCTCAGTCTCTCTCTCTCTCTCTCTCTCTCTGTATGTGTATGTATGTGTGTGTACATATGTGTATGTATGTGCATGCGCATATATATACATATACACATGAATACACTCTCTCTCTCTCTCTCTCTCTGTGTGTGTGTGTGTAGTGAGGACATTAACAGTAGGGCAATTTTAATGTTACAAATATGAACTTGAAATGTGACTCACTATACATATAAATAAATCAATATGTTACTTCCTAAAAGATAGATTCTATTCTGATGCTGAAGACAATATATAAATGGAATTTTCTCAAAGAAGATTTTAAGAAATTATAGAGGAATAGAAAGAGAAACTGAAATGTACAGTGTTCTGGTCTATAAATCTAGAAATATTGCCTTTAATGAGTGGCTTGCACATGGACTTTAGTTGCAGGAATCCTCAGAATTCTTCAAAAGAAGAAATCTGCATAATCTGGTTGCTCCATCTTTGTCTTTAAACCCTTTCCCAAATGCATATTTCTTTTAGGGAGAACGTCCTTCCATCCCTCTATCCCTCTATCCCTCTATCCCTCTATCTATCTATCTATCCCTCTATCTATCTATCTATCTATCTATCTATCTATCTATCTATCTATCTATCTATCTATCTATCTATCTATCTATCTATCTATCTATCCATCCATCCATCCATCCATCCATCCATCCATCCATCCATATATCCAGGGGCGAGCTTCAAAAATATCAGCAAACGGTTCTCTGCCCGGTTGCTGGGTGGGTGTGGCTATGGTGGGCGTTGCCTAGTTGGCCTCCTGCACCACAGTGCGGGGGGGGGCAGTTTTTGTTCTCCCTGTGCTTCCGAGGCTTTCCTCAAGCCTCCAGAAGGCGAAAACAGCCTCCCCTGGGCTCTGGGGGTCTTCTGCAGGCAGGAAATGGGAGGCCCATTTTTGCCCTCCCCAGGCTCCGGAGGCTTTCTTTGAGCCTCCAGGATGGCTAAAATGGCCTCCCCTGGACTCCGGAGGCCCTCCAGAGGCTAGGAGGCCCATTTTTTGCCCTCCCCAAGCATCCATGCAGGCCCTGCACTTACCTGGCATCCAAATGGGCCATGTGAGGACTGCAGGGAGGGGCAGGGAGGGATAGGTGGGGCCAGCCAGGGGTGGGATTTGCCAGTTCACCGAAGCGGCCATAAAACTAACTACAGGTTTGCCTGAACTGGGATGAACTGGTAGCAGCCCACCCTTGCATCTAACTATCTATCATCTATGTCACATTTAGAAACTGTCCATTTCCCTCACAGAGGGACACTAGGCAATGTACAAATAAAATGTTTAAAAATATAAAACATTAAAAACATAAAAAGTAAATAGAAAAAATCAAAATAGGAAGAATAATAAAAATTGTGACATTAAAAATTAATTTAAAAACAGGAGGAGGGACTTCAGGGAGCTAATGAACCCTATGGCTGTGCGCTCTTCTGTGAGTCCCAAGAAGATGGCAGTGTGAGGTCTTTAGATACTTTTGTAAATACCAGAATTGTTTCTTGTGAGATTGGGGACGCATCTCCCCTTTGGAGGGAGAATATATTTCACAGGGCTGGGGGGCAACAGCAGAGAAGGCTCTCTTCCTAAACCCCACCAGTTTAACTGACAAGGCCTGCAACCAGTTGGAATTCTTTAACTGACAGGATCTGCAACATAACTTTCCCTGCCTGACCAGGTGGGTTATAAACATCCAGCTCTTCACAAAGAGCTGAAGGCCAGGACATGATGTTCCAAGCTCCCCTTTGGCCAAAATCGGTGGATTCAAGGGCCTTGTCATGTATTCTGGCCCTTTGTGAGAATAACCAGCTAAATCTGGCCTAAGGGAAAATTCCTTCTTACTCACAAATATGTGGATTAGTTAGCCTCTTGGCATGCAAATGAGACTTCTCTGATAAAACCTCCAAGGATAGAATGCTCTGGAGCAATTTAAATACAAAACAATTTAAATACAAATACAAGTCTCATGTAAAATTATGTAGTGATTCAGAGGAAGAAGAGGAGGTAATTTAGACAGAAACTTCTAAAAGAAATCTTACAAGGTCACCTGAAATCCATGACAAAATTCCACGCATAGACATTTTAGGTGTTGGATTAGCATTAATTAAATTCAAAACTGCCATTATTATTGTTGTTGTTGTTGAAGATACTTAGCCTTCCTGCCCAGGGAGCCAAAGTTTTAAAAACAGACAATCTATTAATTGTTGACTGTAGGAAGAATAGATTTATAACTACATATTTTGCTGTCTCCTCCTCCTCCTCCTAGCCTCTCGCTACTGCTATTAATAAATGCAATTTGGATAATACCGTTGCCTCTTCAAGCCACACCTCAGGCCACTCCCTTGTGTGTCTGGCCTTAACAAAGCAGGAATGGCTATTGTCATGGGAATTCAGGTGCCAGTAGGTCTGCCTCTGTTTAGTAGAGGGATAATGCTACTTCATAAAGTGACAATGACTGATCAAAAATACTTTTCACCTAAAGGTATTTGGTTTGCCTTTTTACCTGAAGAAAGGTACCTTTTGATCGTACCACTTTTTTCCCATGTATTCTTTCTCTGGGCCATTGATGAGCTTAAGTACTATACATCCATCCTTGCATCCACACAAAACAGTGCCTTTCTAAAATTTGCTATCTCTATTGACAATCCCTATCCTGACTCTAGTGTTTCTGTTCTGAATCACTGCTAAAAATCTGGTTGTTCTGATTTGTGACTATGCCACTAACTTAGGCAAGGTAATTCATTTTCTTCAGCAGGTTTCCTGGAATTTTTTTTCTCCTGGCCACCAGCAGGAAAAGCATCTCCTAAAGTTGTCTTGCAGCATGAGTGAGAACTATCTGACTTTAAAATTCTGTGTGGATTTCTCTTGGATGGTTTATCTACCCGTTTGGCCACATCCCAGATTAAATTAATGTGTAATAAAGAAATCTCTACATGGGAAAACCTGGACAGAAAGAACCTCAGGAGGGGGGGGGGAGGCAGAGCCTTTTGTGATTATGTTGTTTTAGAAGAGTTATAGCAGAAGTGGGTATTCAGCAGGTTCTGACCAGCTCTGGAGAACCGGTAGCAGAAATTTTGAGTGGTTCCGAATACAACCTCTGACTGGCCCTGCCCCCATCTATTCTCTGCCTCCTGAGTCCCAGCTGATCGGCTGGGTCTTCTTTTGTTGCCCTGCACAGGAGAACGGAGCTGGAAAGCAGGTTAGTAGGGTGGGGAGGAAATGGGGATTTTACAGTATACTTCCCCTGCCATGCCCACCAAGCCACGCCATGCCACGTTCACCAAGCCATGCCCACAGAACCAGTAATAAATTTTTTTTGAATCCTATCACTGGAGTACAGGTAGTCCTCAACTTAGCAGCAGTTCATTTAGTGACTGTTCAAAGTTACAACAGCATTGAAAAAAAGGAAGTTACAACCATTTTTCACACTTACAACCATTGCAGCATCCCCATGGTCATGTGATCAAAACCTAGGTGCTTGGCCACTGACTCATGTTTATGACGGTTCCAGTGTCCAGTGGTCAATTGATCACTTTTTGCGACCTTCTGACAAGCAAAGTCAATGGAGAAGCCAGTTTCATTTAACAACTGTGTTAATAACTTAAGAACTGCAATGATTCACTTAACAACTGTGGCAAGAAAAGTTGTAAACTGGGTTAACACTTAACAGAAGTCTCACTTAGCAAGAGGAATTTAAGGCTCAATTGTCGTAAGTCGAGATCTACCTGTATATGTGATTAACTACTTCTCTTAACTTTGTGGGCAGGAGAAAAGCTGGAAACCGATAAATAAATCAAAACTGACAAATCAGCAACCAATACTCTATTAAGCAACCTTATTATTTTCTGTGCAATGCAATGAAGAAAGTTGGGCTGCTGCATCTAAAGCTGAAAATTCTCACCAAAGCCATTTCAGATGTATTTTGACAGAATTGCACAAATACGACCCTCTTCTTCCCCAAATAAAATAATGGAGGTTTGCTCACCTCTCTTCTAGATTTTTGGAAAATTGGAGAGATTAGCTTAAACATGTGAGAAGGGGCAGAGACATATGTGAAGGAAGGTCAGGAACCAAAGTGCTAGTGGAGAAAGGGAACACTGGGAAGGATACAGGTGCAGTAAAAGTACACCAACACTTTCAGACTTCTAGCCACACTCAGAAATGATGAGTTGTCAGCTTTAAGATAATGGATGATAGCATTTCAGATAATGATGGTTTAAGGATGAAAATGAGAGGCAGTTTGGTGTGGAGCTGTTAAGGCATCAGGCTAGAAACTGGGAGATTGTGACTTCTAACCCTGCCTTAGGCACCAGGCCAACTGGGTGACTTTGAGCCAGTCACTTTCTCTTAGCCCTATGAAACAGGCAGTGGCAAACCACTTCTGAAATATCTTGCCAAACAAACTGCAGGGATTTGTCCAAGCAGCCTCTGGGAATTGGATACAACTGAATGGATTAAAAAAATGTGTTAGTACACTGCATGCTTGAGGGGATGCAGGAAACCTTATATTAAATTGCAAGGTAGATTCTAGAATACAGATCTTAGGTATGTAGAATAATGTGAACTGTGCTTGGGATAAAATGAGTTTTAGATGTTTTAATAGTGTAAGATGTATCAGAACTGCCTGGTTAGAAGAGAACACTTCATATGGAAACTAGGGTTGATAATATATATTTTCTCCATCTTACTAAAGCATTATGCAAAAGATTTGATTGAAAGTTACAATACGCGGGAGAGGAACTCTATGACTTAGAAAGTAAGATGTGTAGATGGAAGGAATATGAATTACTAATGAAATTACAGAAAGAAAAATTCTGTAGCTAATCAATATCACTATTTGAGAGTGTTGAGGGTGGCTCTTGGGGGTGAAATGAACATGGAAAAAAAGAATAGTTAAAAAAAGTCTTAGAGTGATATGAAAAATACAAGTCCTGCATGAAAGTATCAGTTCTGTATGGAAAAGTGCTAAAAGGTAGTTTATCTCCCAGTTGAAAGAATGGAAAGCTGTCATAAAGAAATACAGTGTGGAAACCAACTAAAACAAATAGAAGAGAATAATATCACCAAGTACCACAAAACTGTGCAGTTATACTAATTAGAAGTATGAAAAAATATGCTTAGTTAAATGATAGAATTAAATGGAAAAGCTTGTGGAGTAGGAAAAAAAGATGTAAGAAAAGTACTGCAACAATGAGAATGAAAAATATTGTATACCATAATGGATGTACACAGATAACAAAGAATGTAGTCAAAGAAACCAGGGAATTGTTGAAATTAAGAGAAAGAAAAATGCAGACCAATTTTGAGGAAAATAAAATTATTTTGGCAGTTTGTGAAAAGACTGTCCAACAGAATGAATGGAATTAAAAGTAAACGTGATGAAATAATTTGGTATGAAACTGAAGTGAGGGAGGGCTGAAGGAAATTTTTGAGTTTTGTATGGAAATGATAATGATATATCAAAGATTACTGAAATATGTGTGTATGTGTGTGTATCCTCCAAGAAAAAAAGGAATGGAATGGTGTAATTTCATTCATTCATTCATTCATTCATTCATTCATTCATTCACTTAGTGTGTTTATATGGCCATTCATCTCACAAGAAACAACTCTAGGCAGCATACAACTATCAAAACCAACAAACATAAAAATCATCATACAACTATAAAAGTCACTATTAAAAATGAAAAAAAATAAAAATATTTATGATAGTGTTTAAAAATTATAAAGCTGCATAACTGGAGAAATGCTAAAATATGGTTGTGATTTGCTTCTGAACAGTTTGTTTAATGTGTATATGAAGACTGCATTTGTGCCTGATGGTAGAAGAATCTCTTTGTTGTTCCTTATACAAAGACAAAGCTAATAATTTTCAACAACCATATATCTGGAGGGTATGAGGTTGAAGATGACCAATATAGACACAACAGGAACACAGTTAAGTAATATCACTATTACTTCCTTAAGTGTTTGTCTTGCATATTGCACAGTTCCCACATTCTTGCACCATTCTCTTATTACACTTATCCTCCTGCCACAGCACAGTTTTATAGGAGGATTTCTCTCACTCCTCCACAGGATTGTGAGAGGTTCAAAGCCCTTCTGAATCTCTTAAGAGTATTTGCATCTCTTGAGTTCTGGGAAGAACATCTCAATTCAGATGTCTATGGAGATTCTCAGTTGTCCAGGTCATGGTTGCCCCAAAGATGCTTTTTCAAAAGGCAACTGGACTTTGTTTTTCCTTGAAGACGTTTTGCTTCTCAACCACGTTCTGAACTGAAGATGCCTCTTGGATGAGAAGCAAAATGTTTTAAGGAAAAACAAAGTCCAGTTGCCTTTTAGACAGAAGTCCAAATATCTAGGTCTACAACATCATCTTCATATCTAAACTTTTACTTCAATATTTTTTCTATGTCATAACCTTCAATAGGAACAATTAATCATGCCCTTTCTGTGCCTCAAACTCCATCACCTAATAGCTGTATAAACCTTATATATTGAAAGCTACATGAGATAGTGAATTGTTTACCCTGTGGATCAGCAGAAAAAAAAATTATGATGGCTTTTCCTTTGCCTCTCTGCTTGTCCTTCTTTTATTTCCATCTTCTTGAACTTACAGCCTACTCTCTAGTCCGCTCCTTCAGCCTTGGGCATTGCTGCAGCTTCGACAACCATAGCCGTTCCTCCTAGCAGACACACAGGCACCTCATAGCTGTCCCAGTTTGCCCTGTTTGTCACAGCCACATAAAACCTCTTACTTCCTGCCCTTGTTGGCCAGTTTTTTTCAACACGACTGTGAGCTAGATTTAGTTTGACCCATCCAAGGTTGAGATTTGTTTTGCCATTTGCTAAACTTCCTTTTTACTGCTTAGACATAAATGAGGGTGTCCTATTTCCTCTTTTTAGTAAATGGAAACTCAAAGGTCAAATCCTGGCTGGTTGGTTGCCAATCCAAAGATGAATATGGGAAACTCATGGCTATGTTAAAAGAAAAGATTGATCAAGGCACTAAACTTTTCTTTGTGTCTTGTCCTTTTTAAGGAAAGCTTCAAGAACCTTTTTCAAAAGTTCTTGGCTTTGTATGTTAGACTTGATAATTTCTATCCACCAGGACCTCTGCAAGCTGGGAGAGGTAGCCAATTTGATATCTCACCCTGTGAATGATCCCTTTCCTGTAGATTCTCGAAGCAAAGCTTTATCCTCCTGTATCTGAGCACTGTTAGAAGAAATGACCAACATTTCTGGTTTCATTGAATCATTGCTTTTATTTCTCCAAGGAGAAGGTTTGTGAGAAGAAAAAAAAAGCAACAAGAGGTAGCGTTGGGAAGAAGCTGAAAGGACCCAAGCCAACAACCATCAAAGCCTGAAACAGCAGCAGGAGCAACGGAAGGCAGCGCTCTGAATAATCTAATGAATCAAGCATGACATTATCTAGAGTGAAATGCCCGAGAAGGGGGTTCCCATGGACTGTTCTGACCTGAAGGGTTGAGTCCAGAGGGACCTTTAAAGGCTTTTTCAAAATGCAAAAGACAACAACTAAATCAGAAGGAAATGATATTTTATTTAACCTTGGTGTCAGGGGAGTCAATGACAGGATCACAAGAGATAATACCCTGGGATTGAGAAAAGATAATTCAGCAACATATGGGGCTTTCACTAGGGCGTCCTGTGTGCCACCAAGAAGCCAATTCTGCCTCTCCCTCCTGCTCTGTTTCTGTAATGGGCTGTCATTCACTTTTAAGGAGTCGGAGAGGAAGGTCTCACAGAATCCCCACTAGTGCTGTGGCTGCTGCTGGGGAAGGTGGACAATAAACACGCCTGGTGTTTTGTTTTTAGCAGCAGTAACAACGTGGAAGTGAAAATGGACTTTTATACGGTTTTAAAAATATAATTTCTGTATTGCTCTTTGCTTTTTAAAATAATTTTCTAATTAATGAAAGCTGTCCAAAGCCATGTATTTGAGATGGGGGCTCTATAATTCAAATACAGTAAGTAAGTAAGTAAGTAAGTAAGTAAGTAAGTAAGTAAGTAAGTAAGTAAATGTAGCAAATAATTTAAAGGGACAAGAAATTAACCTTTGTAAAAGACCGATATTTCCTGTCAAGGTATTTATAAATGTGGACCCAAAGTCCATGTTTCTTTAGGGGACTGCAAAAATTCCTTATTGCAGTAATTGTTTCTTTGGTTTGTAGGACTAAAAGTATACCTTCCAGACTAGGTGAAGGGTGTTTATATGGCAGCTAATTTTCTATTTTGTTTAGACATGGGTGGGTTCAAAAACTGGTGCCACACTGTACATTTGCTATTTGACTTGTAAATTTTGATATATAATTTAGTGACATGAGACCAGTTTGGTACAGTGGTTTAGGCACCAGGCTAGAAACCAGGTGACTGTGAGTTCTAATCCCTCCTCCTCCTCCCCCTCCTTCTCCCCTGCCCCTTCCCCTTCCAGTTCTCCTGAAAATGAATGAAATTGTCATCCTCCATGATTGCTCTCCCGCAACACTAAGAAACACTGCTTACAGTCCTGGAATTAGAAAATAGCAGTCCAGGCGTCTAGCCATGGAAGGACTTCTCTTCTATACATTTATGAACCTTACTTTTAAAGCCATCTAAACTAGTGGCAGCCATCACATCTGGTGAAAGCAAATTCTGTAGTTTAACCCCATCACTGTACTTGTAAACTTGTAAGCCATCCAATTTTAGGATGGTTGTGTACATAAGGATCAGCCCATGCTGGGCCACAGATTTTGAGTACATGGGAAAGAAGATGACTCTTGATGTCTAGAAAAGTCCTTCAGATTTTCCACTGCCACCAAACCTGTTTGACTGAATTGCAGGTTAAAAAGCCATGCCAGCTGTAATTCTTGAGCTCTAGGGAACATGTCCTTTGCCTTAATGAAATACTTTGCCGATTCCATTTGTAAAGAAACCAAAGACTCCTCAGGTTTATGATCAAGTTGTAAAGATTTTATTTACCCTATATTTCCTGCTGGGTTATTTATGAGGCCTTTTGTCAGGCCTCATAAAACTGCCTAGTAAAATATATTTTCTTACAACAAAAATAAAGTCATTTGTGCAAAACATCTTAGGACCACAGAGGGAAGATGTGATAGGACACACACATGTTTAGATGTCACAGTCAAAGCCTCAGCAAGGTTTTGTTGATTTTCTTTAATTATATTTTAAAATTTTGGACTGCAGTCTGTTCCTTTGTTGATTGAGCCCTCCTGAATTCACTTGGCTTGACTTTTGTGTGGACAATATACATAGGGTTTTACTGTTAAATCTTTTTTTCGTTCTTTCTGGAAAATGATCTGTAGAACTGAAAATAATTATCTGCTAAAAAACTGCAAAAGTAAAAAAAAAAAACATAACAGAAACCTTCAGTTCACATAAGTAATCAAAATATTCATTGTAACAAATTATTTATGCAAACTTCACTTTTAGATTGATTTTGTCATCATGATAAATGTTTGGTTCTTTAAAAAAAACCCAGGATAGAATTAAAATTATGAAGCCTACAAGCTTAGATAAACTTATCTGGAAGTAAATGAAAGCAAGAGTAAAAAATTCAAGTGTGACTAGAACTTGCTTCTCAATAAACCACATCTATTTATGGTCATAGCTCAGACTCCCATCTTGAATTTTTACCACTAAGCACTTCTGTCATGTTTTATTAGAAATAAGCCCAACTCATTTCAGCCAAGGTTCTTCAAATATATATGGTTTGGCTTTTAGTCCTTCTCTAATTGATTTCAGATTAATACAACTTCTTTTTCCAAATGATTATTTGCTCTTTACCTTGCTTTCTGGGGATAGTGATAGCAATATCACTTAGGCCTATATACTGCTTTACAGTGCTTTACAGCCCACTTTAAGTGCTTTCCAGAGTCAGCCCATTGCCCTCAAAAATCTGGGTCCTCATATTACCCACCTTAGAAGGATGGAAGGCTGAGTCAACCTTGAGCCTGGTGAGATTCAAACTGCCAAATTTCAGTCAGCCGGCAGCAGAAGTAGTCTGCAGTACTGCACTCTAACCACTGCACCACCGTGGCTCAAGTAAGTATGATGCCATTATGGATGGGAGGTGGTGGGAAATGATGGGAGGATAGATGGGATAAAGTATGGTGCTATCATAGGTGGTGATGGTGGTGGGAAATCTCATGCATTGATATCTAGCTAAAATTAGTGATACTCACATTTCACTGTAGTCCGTTGAGGTGATTCATGTAAAATTCTGAAATGTTTCTAGATCTGGTGGCACATAATTTTTCAGAAATGCTGAAGAATTCGTCCTTCACTTCGAAGTTGGCATCGTTCCTGTCTCAGAAGGAGAAGGGAGTTTGATTGAGGTTGAAAAGAGAGACAAGAATAAGAAGTGAATTGCGGTGGATCTCAGTCGAACTACTTTCACCTGTGGGGTGGGAGGGAGAACAGAAGGGGAGAATAAATATAAACAGAAAAAAACGGAGCATCAATCTTTTCTAGAAGAGATTCTGCTGCTTTATTCCTCCCTTCACTGTGAACAGTGACATCCAGACCAAGTTATTCTTACTGATACAGAGATACCAATTGCAGTAAAACTAGATAAAGACCAGCTGCTGGGTAAGGTGCTAGAGTGATTCCATTTACTTTAGCAAAGGAGAAAAAAAAATAATAGCAAAGTTTTAGGTCTTTCTGTTGTATTTGGAGAAGGTGAAACCTGGTCATATGAATCAACTTCAACTATGTCTGTTGTCAGATTCCTGGTGTAGAATGCTTTCTTGTACATCTGGTTAGCCTAGACGTTTTCCTGCAGCCTATGGATTGCAAAATTAATTGTAGAGATTTTATCTGTGAAGTTAAGAGAGCTAGCTAGAACTTTTTGTGCATTTGTTTGAAGTCAGTGACAATGCAGATGTAGGAAAGTGGCAGAAGAACCTCTGAGTTGCACTTTTTGATGGACTCTTTTGTGCAAAATTCTCTGTTGTACAATCCGTATGTGTATAAAATAAGTGGCCCCTACACATTAGCCTCAAAGAAGGAAGGCATGGCATATTCACACACATGGAAAGCAAAAAGTTTGCACAGGATAATTTATATAAGATGCAAATTTAGAGATTAATTTTAACAGAAACATCTATTTTCTCACTGTGAGAACCAATTTTGTGTAGTAGTTAAGAAGTCGGCTGGTGGGAGTCATGAGTTCTAGTCCCACCTTAGACACAAAGCCAACTGGGTGGCCTTGGATCAGTCACTGCTTCTCAGGCTTAGGAAGGAAACAATTGCAAATCACTCCTGAAAATTGCAGGCACTTTTGTCCCAAAATCCCCAGGCTTGAAATCCTTAGCTCTTCTCCCAGGCCTTGGGGTTGTGTGGTTGTGAGATTCTTATTGGTTCTGTTTATGGTGTGTCCACATACACATGATTTTTTTTCCTAGTTTTTTTTTTGTGCCTATTTAATTTTGAGGTGCCCAGAATTGTTCTGGAGAATGGCAGCCTGTAAATTCAACAAATAAATAAACGAGGATCTAGTTGATCATTATCAACATGGGTAAACTACCAGACAACTACCAGTATGGGCTGTGGTTTAAATTCCACTGTGAAAACTCGATTCCCTTATTCTTACAATCTTTAAAACACATGGACTGGACTATTAGTTTGGATTACTGTCCTCTGTAATTGTAACTGTAGGTGGGAAAGACCTTGGGAGACTGGGCAAAGACCCTGCCAAGGAGGACAGTCAGATAAGAGACAGAATAGCCTGCAGCTAGACAGTGGGGGTTAAGAGGTTCAGAAGAGACCTTCCCTAGTTTCTAAGGCTGTAAAGGAGATGGGGGAAGATTGTACTTTCAGACTTTCAAGATTATATCAGTGTAGTTTATAATAAAGTAGAATTGGCCCATCTGACTTGTGATTCCTATCTGCTTTACCCTGGGAGGCTGACAGTAATAAAGGATACATAATCCCCTAGGCATAGGTGCTGTTTCTGTACTCAGCAAAAGAGTAGGAAGTATTTGGGTCCTAGCATACAGCCAGGAAAATTGATTATGGTATTACCTAGCTTGGTGATGAAGCATCTGCAAGAAAACAAAGTCAGAGAGCCCCCAAATTTTAACCCTGAGCTACATATATTCTCTTCTGTTGAAATTACATATGGGTGTCATGCAAGGAAATTTGCATATTAGCCAACTCTACCAAAAACAATTATTTTGCTTGCGTGGATGACCATGACAGTGTTTCCTGCCCACCAGTGTGAGATATAGACCTGCCATAAACTGTGCAGCTAAATGGAAAACAGCTCAGCAAAATGATCAAAAACCGAGAGCCAGTTTGCTGTAATGGTTAAGGCACCAGGCTAGAAACCGGGAGACGATGCGTTCTTCTCCTGCCTTCGCCATGAAAACCAACTAGGTGACTTTGGGCCAGTCACTCTCTCTCAGTCCAATGCACCTCACATGATTGCTGCTGTTGAGAAAGAAGGAGGAAGGTATGTTGGATGTGTTTGCCACTTTGAGTTATTTGTCACACTAATAAAGGTGGGATACAAATATATAACTGATATGAGGTAGAAGGCCATATTAATTAATTAAAGCAATGCCCTATCATGGAACCATTAAGGAGGAAACCATACCTCAGGACAGGACAGGCCGGACAACCTACAGTACTATATATACAGTAAATAACAGCAAACTTCACACTCTCTCACATTGATGTCACCAAGCTTGGTAATGCAAGAAAATGCAGCTCAGAAAGCACCAAGAATCCAACAAATTGATGGTGATTGCTGATCCCAACTGAATACATTTTAAATACCTTTTCATTAAGATAAATGGGAATGGGAAGCCGACATATTGTACAGCACAATGCCATCACGTTTATATTCCGAGCCTGCCTTTAAGCCCCATTTTTAGAAGATAAAAATGTCTTACTACTGTGTTTAAAGTAGTAGTTCTTGAACTTGTGGTAATTACTCAAGGGGGCAATTTGGGCATATCCTGGGGGTAGTGGAATAATTTATAATTGCTTGCTTGTGAGTTGAGGATCCAGTTTGGGACTGCCAGTGCCAAATGCTTTTGTAAAACAACAGAGACTTTTTATGTGTGTGACTTTTTATGTGTAATGACATCAATCAAGTCTGGGAAAAGAGGTAATTGAGTCAAATAGTTTAAGAGTCACTGGTTTAGAGTCTCTAGCTGCCTTCAAAAGAAACCAAGGTAAACTGGGGAAGGGAACCGGATACATCCTGGGGGCTGGAAGGACTGATAAGAAACACTCTTACTAGTTGTTGGCTTGTAAATGTGATTGGCTAATCCAAAATGGCAGCCTTTTGGAGAGAGAGCATCTGCAACATGGTCAAAAATGGAAAATTGTCCATCTGTATATATTCATTTCTTCCTTCCACAACATTCTTTGCATTTTGAGGCAATTGATAACAAAGCCAATATGTATATGTGTGTATACATATGCACACACACACATATATACACATATAATTACACACACACACACACACACACACATGTGTATGTGTGCTTTGTTATCAATTGCCTCAAAATGTGAAGAATGTTGTGGAAGGAAGGAAGGAAGGAAGGAAGGAAGGAAGGAAGGAAGGAAGGAAGGAAGGAAGGAAGGAAGGAAAAAAAGTTCCAACCTTTATTCCGTTTGTTTGCTGAGGAGAATTTCCTTACACATTGCAGAGGACTTGCCTTGCAATTAAACCCAGTTTATCTTCTGGCCTTTGGGATTGCTTTATGTGACCTAGGAATATGCTTGAACCTGATGTCAGGGTTTGGGCACTGTTGGGCATATTGCCCATGTCCTAACATTCCCCATACATGAAGGCAAACATCTGTTTTCCACCTGCTGGCATCTGCCAATGCAATTTTCCCACTGTGTCACTCTTTAATCCACACAACACCTCTTTAAGATTGCTGCAAAGGTCTAGAGGCTGGAGAGGGGGCGGAAAATGGGGTGAAGTGGGAGCAGAAAAGCATTATTTGCTAGTTATGAGAACAACCTTCTTGTCACTCCTGATGACAAGAAAAAGACCATGGAGTTTAATGAGTGACATTGGGCCAATCATTTTATCTTAGCCTATCAGTCTGCCATACAGCACTGTTACAGAAATAGAATTAGGAGTGATTTCTTTCGACCTCACCTTGTGCTGCTAGAGAAAAGGAAAGATATAAAAGTAATAAAATAAATAAACTACGGTTGTTGTTGCTACCTGATTGAAGAGATTTAATCACCAATTTACTCACCACAGACAGTGGAAATAAGTGTCAACAATACTGAATGCACAAGTATAATTTTTAACTGACTTACTATTAAGAATTCTCCATTTTCCTGTATAGGTTGAATAGTTATTTTTCTCTTTCTGATGATAGTTGGTGTTCTTAAGCATTTGAGTGTGATACCTCAATTAGATCTGTTGTATGTTTGATACTGCTCTTGGACTTCAAGTCAATAATTTACTAGGGTGAATATTTGGGATTTTCTTTTGCTAAGTATGATGGTTCTCCCAAATTCTGCTCAGATAGGATCACAGTGGATGACAATTTAGAATCAGAATTCTGATTGTCTATCATCCCTGCATTGTTTGGAAGTGTTTGTGTACATTTCTGATTGACAGAGTACTAGATCCTTATGGTATCATGAAGATGTGTGTGTCCAAAACAGCAAATAAAAAAAGGAAGTAATAGGCTAAAGAAGCTAACCTTCCCCCTTGTACTTTTCACTGTTTTCTCCTGCATCTTGATATGCTTCAGTCACTGGTTGACAATGCATCCCAGTTATAGAAGGGCTGTCCAATGATTGCTTTATTTTGGAAGGCATGTTCTGGGTGAATAGTTTCTCCACTCCAAAAGTGAACCATGAGGGCAGCTGGACAGCAAACACACAGGTTATCTGTTCACTCTTTTCTGCTATCGTGAAAAATACAATGTGGTATAGCTGTTAGAACATACACTTCATGCTATCAATTTGTTGGTAAGTGAGTCTTCTTTTTTATCAATGTATAAATAGCCAATCTAATTGTAGAAGCTGATATTAAATCCCCAAATGTAAATTGAAATCACGGGCAACATTAAGTGATGATGCAATCCACATCTCTGTATTGTTCCATTGCATTACTCTGTTCTCTAAATGTGTTTGTACTACATCTTCGAGAATTTCAAGCCAGAATACAGTAAGAATTTTAAGTACTGTCTTGGCTGGGGAACTTTCTATCAGGACATTATAGAGTACTGTGATCATGTATCCTAATTTCCAATTTAATCATACAAAAGGAAATTATTATTAGATTTTTTATTTTTAATTATGCAGCTAATGATTAAAAAGTGTCATCATTTTAATTATAGGAAAAACAAATATTGCTATCTGTTGTAAGCAGAAGCATGGCATATTTTAGAATTCTCCTGCTTGGCTCCTTTTTCTGGGGAAGGGCTTTGAATCAGTTTTTGACTGCCTGAATAAGTCCCTGCAGGTTTTTTATAGCAAGATTTTGGAAATGATTTGCCACTGCCTTCTTCCAAGGGCTGACAGAGTGTCCCTGTCCCAGGGTCACTCACCTTGCTGGCTTCATGCTTAAGGTGGGACTAGAACTCACTAACTCCTGGTTTCTAGCTTAGTGCCTTAAATCACTACACCAAACTGGCCCCTTAATCCTCATGTATTTCACTTATTGTACATCTGCTGACCTTTCCTATCTTATCCTGGCATAAGAAGTAGACAAATGAAGGAACAGATGTAGGATATGTCAAGTGTGAAGCAAACCAGCACCCTGTAAATTCTCTGGTTTCTTTCTCCTACTGCAGTGGGGCTGTTTCATAATTGTATTGGCTATCAGGAACATGCTTGGAAGAGTAAACTAGTATCAGACAGATTTCCACCATCCAGCTGACTAGACTGAGGCTTCTCTGTATAAAGAGCTAGAGCGGTGTCATTTTTAATGTACCCATTTATACACTGTAACTTGGAAGGTAATCACACCAGGCTGCACAGTTACATTAAAAACTGACAAGAGTCCTGCAATTAGTGAAAGTCTTAAATAATATTGATAGTAACTGTGCAAAACCTCATAAAAAAAAAACTAATGAAATACTGGCTGAGAAAAACAGAGCACTTCAAGGTGTTCAGCAGGCTGAATCACAGGGAAAAAAAATACAGCAATGCTTCTTTATTATAGGTTGTAATTTTATACAGTAAGCAAGTTCTCTTTTCATTTTTGATTTCCTAGATCTGACCGGATATTTTTCCTTTGCATCTATTTGTGCCAAAGTTAATTCCAGTTTATTGATAAATGAAACTGACCTTAATGCTATGTTGCACACAATTTTGTGGTTAAAAGCAATTCAATACTACCTATTTCTTCCTTTTTCTTTAATATACTACTCTATGTACTATACTGGATCAGTAGCAATAATATAAAATTGCCCAAGGGCTCCAGGGCTGTGATGGGAACTACATTGTAACAATCTGATAATGTCTGGGATTATATCACTAGTGCCAATGGAGCTTTATCTGAAAATATAAAGGGGAAAAAAAAAAGATTGCCGTGTTTTAAATATTCTAAAATCTAGCAGATATCGATCCTATCAGATATCTACCAAATCTGAGTTATGTGCTTTCAGATTTACATATTTTACAGACTTTTAAAACTATAGTATTATATTACATTTAGTTCTGTAGAAGAATTCTACTCCATTAATAACTGAACCTACTCTTTGCTTAAGAGGTGTTTTAAATGATGGGCCATTTCGACTTTTCCCTACAAATCTCTCAAGATCTGCATTAATATTATTTGGGAATGGATCAAGGTAGCTATGTATTTTTTTCACTACTTCTTTTTCTGCATCTGCTACTTCTTTCGTATGCATGTACGTACATATGTATGTATTTTATTAGAAGATAAACCTTACACCCAAATGATAAATTACCGCCAAATGATCTAATTATTAATCTAAAATCTTGGTGAAAGGTTGCATTGATCTTTCTACATTCCAGTAGATGTGGCTGGGCTATCTTCTTCTGCTATCTTCTAATACTTTTGGTTGTAGCTATTTGTAATGATCGTCTGACTTCCGGCAAAGGAAGCATCTGGAACAGGACCTCATCCAATTGTCTTCAGGGTTAGGGCTAGGGAACGTCAGGACAATATTATTAGGCATTGGTCCATTTCCAGCCAGAGTTCAAATAGTTAGGTATGACTTGTAAATCCACTTGGGGCCATTTTTCCTCCAGATCATAACACTATTAGTCAAAATGTATTTGCAGTTTCTTCTTCTTCTTCTTTTTTTTTTTTGGTCTTTTCATCCTTAATAAGTTTCCTGTGGAGAGAAAAGAAATATTCGACTACCGTACTATACAGGAAAAGACAGAAGGATTACAAATGGAGAATGCCATAAAATTCTATTAAACCATGTGTGGAGCAATAAAAGCTTTGTCTGGAAGGATCCCAAACTATCTAGAAGATGTATTCTCTGATATGATTGGATCAGTATTTGATTGTTTAAGAACTTGGAGACACACCTTTATTTTTGTTCTATCAGTTTCTGAAGAATATTTGGTGGAAACTAAGAGAGGACCTTTGGAACTCCAGGGCAGGGGAAATTCCAGCGGCTTCTTTCTTACCTTCTGTCTATAGGCTAGTATCTTTTTATTTAGATTTGTCTATTGCCTTATAAGATGACTCACATAGTAACTGTAAATATTGCAGTTTAGTTGGTTGTTGTTTTCACTGACCGCCTTTTATCTTTCACTTGTCTCAAATATTTTCATTACTGTTTGTATCTTACTTTGCCCTTTACTGCAAACTGTCTTGACAAACAACTAAAATATGGGGAAAAGAATTCTAAATGAGAATGTTTGCTGGATTGCCAACAGACCAGTCATCTTAATGTGATTTAACTGAAAAAAAATCATGTGGATTTTTCAGTATTTGTCTGGGGATGTGATGGCGCAGAGGCTTAATGATGCTGGAACTGCTGGTCAGAAATGGTGTGTACTCCAGCAGGTTGAGCCCAGCTCTGCAAGATGGAGTGAGTTCCCGTCACTCGATCCCTAGTTCCTGCCCACCCAGCAGTTTGAAAGCATGCAATATTGCAAATAGATAACTTCAATAGGAAAAGCTTAGCTGCATTCATGCATGCAGAGAATGGAAGCCGGCACTGGAACCTGGCCAGTTGCAAGGCATAGTGATACAAGCCATGGCAAGGCAAGACTGGTGGAGGAGCCCAGAAGAGCCAGCAACACCACTAGTCAGCTGGTGTAAAGCTAGTTCACCCACTGTGGTGCACCAAGAATAGGTGCATAAGTGCTGAACAGAATGAAGTAGCATTCTAAGCTATCAGGTCTGCACTGTGTGTCTAGCATGTGTAGATTTCCCTGACATTGTATAACATACATTAAATAAAAAATAAATATTTGTCTCTTTTCATTCAGTGTGGCCATTTAGTATAGTATAATCACCAGCCTTTCTACTCAAGAGGAGTCAAGCCGGGTGGCCTTGCTTTTACTTTTTTCTTCAATTTTTCTTATTCATTGTCTTGATTGCTAGGAGCCAGAAGAGCACCAATGCTCTACTCAGTGGTTCAGGGAGATATATAAGCCATCTTCCTCCTCCTCCTCCTCCTCCTCCTCCTCCTCCCTCCTCCTCCTCCTCCTCCTCCTCCTCCTCCTCCTCCTCCTCTTTGGCTCTTTAGACTTTATAAAGACTGCACATGAGGAAACTTATTCTCTTATTCACATTTTGAGAGTGCACAGTTGTTGGGAAAGTGTGTGTTTTTGTGTGAAGGAATAGATGCACAGTAATTCATTCTCCATCCCAGCCATGTCCCCAAATATCTTGAACAGCCATTGGACTGGAATGATTTCTGTCTCAGAAAAGTTCCCCTGTAATATATTTGCTCAGCTGGGCTTCTAGCACCTGGTTGAAACTTTGGCTGGAATTCAAGCTGTCTGGTAACACAGGAAATGGGAAAACAGCTAAGTCATTGACAAAATGACTAAATGAGTTAGATATAGCAACAAAACAACACAAACAAATTCTTTGTCTCTTGATGCTTTCACATTTTCAAATAAACGTCCAGGTTTTTGTATATTAAAAAATTGGCAGCATAATGTATTCTTGGAGAGTTTCCATGAAATACCTTGATTTGGAATGAAGGTTTTAATAAAAATCTGTTTTGGTTCTCCAAGCATCTTATCTTTACCAGAGCATCTCAACTTGAGACAGAAACCTCAGCTACTCTGATAAGACCTTTTATTATAGGATTGCCACCAGTAGTGGGATTCAAATTTTTTTTACTACCGGTTCTGTGGACGTGGCTTGGTGGGCGTGGCAGGGGAAGGATACTGTAAACTCTCCATTCAGAGGTGGTATTTGCTGGTTCTCTGAACTACTCAAAATTTCCACTACCGGTTCTCCAGAACTGGTCAGAACCTGCTGAATACCCACCTCTGATTCTATTCTATTCTATTCTATTCTATTCTATTCTATTCTATTCTATTCTATTCTATTCTATTCTATTCTATTCTATTCTATTCTATTCTATTCTATTCTATTCTATTCTGTGGTAGGATTCAAAAATTTTTACTACTAGTTCTGTGGGCATGGCTTGGTGGGCGTGGCAGGGGAAGGATACTGTAAAATCTCCAGTCAGAGATGGTATTTGCCAGTTCTCCAAACTACTCAAAATTTCCGCTACCGGTTCTTCAGAACTGGTCAGAACCTGCTGAATACCCACCTCTGATATTCTACCTGTTCTGATTCTATTCTATTCTATTCTATTCTATTCTATTCTATTCTATTCTATTCTATTCTGTGGTAGGATTCAAATTTTTTTACTACTAGTTCTGTGGGCATGGCTTGGTGGGCGTGGCAGGGGAAGGATACTGTAAAATCTCCAGTCAGAGATGGTATTTGCCGGTTCTCCGAACTACTCAAAATTTCCACTATTGGTTCTCCAAAACTGGTCAGGACTTGCTGAATACCACCTCTGATTGCCATCCTGTTGTCTATCTTTAACAGCTTTGTGAAGTCCAGATATTTGACAGGTGCTCTTTCTTCTGCCAACAGCTCTAGCCAGGCTAATGGAAAGGTGGCCATGGTGATGCTGTCTGTCATTTAGATGTTGGGCAGAAAGGGGCTTTTGAAACTGCCAAAATATGAAATGCCTCACGTGGTCATGTGGGAGGGGGCAGCCCCTTTTACGAAAGATTATGTTGTCAAACTGTGTGAGTGTAATCATATATCTGGAACACAGATTAGAAAATAAAGACTTAAACCACTGGGGGAGGACTGGAGCCAGGATCATAACATCTTAGGTTAGGTGTCCACTCCACCATGCCTTTAGCAGTGTCCCTGGCACAGTCACCTTGTTAGTTCGAATCCACAGAAACCTTGGCTGCCTTCAGTTCAGGACTGCATCCAGCTGGCCATTTCTTCAACTCCAGGGAAGCATGAGAGCGATTCTACATTTCCACTGTCTCTCCAGTCAGGCATTAAAATACCCTCTCCAGCTTGTGCTAATACTGCATAGGCTCTACGCTGGCAGGATTTGGTGTCTCTTCAGCCAAATACTTCTCAAGCACAAAGAATTAGGAAGGTGAGAGCTTCTCCACCACAGAATGTAGGTCCAAAATTCTCATGTAAAGTTGAGTAGCAAAGCTCATGCGTAGTGAAGGAAATTTGGATTAAGCTATTCATTTTCATTTTCTCCATAGTCAAGAACTAAGATGGGGTGCAAATATGCAATGTTGAAGCTGTTTTGGGCCAGAATATAATGAGATTTGCAACAAAAATGGCTCCTATCATGATGAATATCCAAGGTAAGCTCCACACAAGTAGATGAAAGAAGAATAGAAGTAATGGATAATAATGTGAATAGTAAAATGAAGAATTAATCTTGCAAGATGTTGTCATTCTTTTTCCAAAGTGCTGCCATTGAATTGATTAAGGATTGTCTGATGCCAAGGGTCAGTCTGAATCTATTCCTTTCCCTCTCTCAAGAAACTGTCAGGCTAAGAAAAAAGAAAAATCTAAATGACTCAAGTTCTGGCTGTTGTGTTTCAAGCTCAACCCCCCCCCCCCCCGATTGTTAAAGGGCACCTTATGACTTCAGTGAGCCTCAGTGGTGGTAGTAACAACAACTGTCTCAATCAGTATTGGGATAATTCCTAATCTGTGACCATTTGGGGAGATAATGCTTGGTCAAGGACACTGTTTACTTATCCTGAGGCCTAAACACCAGTTGTCAGATATAGAAATAATAGGGTAGGGCTGCTGCTTGCAATGTCTTACTGTAAATTTCTCAGAAGCATCTGGTTGCCATTGTACTTTACTGTTTTTAATGTTCACACCCCAGGAGAGCCCATTTTCACTGTTTTCTATTCAGAAATTATATGCAGTATTCTAATGAAGCTGAATAAAGCTGGGAAGTCAAGCCCATGCATGTGTAGTGATGGTGTGTCATTTGATGCACAATCACAAGCTGTACATAAATATTTGGTGACATTGGCAGCATCAAACTATTATTTCCTAGTTTGATTGGTGCTCTCCAGAGGGAATTCCCTTAATTCCCAGTTACACTGAACCATTGGACTAATACGTTGGGGAATTGGAGAAAAGCCATGCAGAAAAGCCCTCCCACTCCTGAAAAAGTGACCTTCTTTGGTATGGTCAAGAAAGGAGAAGTGAAGTTAAAGACAATCCACATGAGGAAGAGAGCAGATGGTTACTTCACATGATTCATCAATCCAGTCTACCAAGAAGAAGGAAACAGACCTTGAAAAGACAGTGGAAAAACTGTAGGAACCAGTTGAACATTTAAACAAGTTAGGTTTATAGGATGAGAACACAAGACTAAAAGTGTCTTTTCTAGTTACTGAGCATGATAATCAAGCTTTTATAAATAAATCTGGAGGTGATGGCATACCCAGATCAAACCATGGTTTGAAGGTATAGAGAGTGAAATCCTTTATTTTACAAGAAGACATATAACTAGGCCATGGAATATGAGCATTATAAACTAAGAAAAAAAATGAAATTATTAAAACAGGGACAATGAGGTCAAAAGAAAGAATGAATTGCACAGACTTCAGAAAGGACATTGCTCGCATTCAGGTTTGGGTTGGAAGCACTGAGATGCTTCTAGGTTGAAAGGATTAGCCAGTGACATCACTGTTGCCCAGGGGATGCCTGGTGGGGACACGTTTCATGTCTCTGTTAATGTGCCCACTGTAGTGGGTACCTATTTATCTACTCGCAATTATTCATTTTGAATTGCTAGGTTGGCAGGAGCTGGAACAAACTATGGGAGTTTGCCCCACCACACAGCAGCACTTGGGTCTCAAATGAAGGCTTGCTGATTGTCAACCCAGCATCCTAACCATTGCTAAGAATACACAATGGAACCATATTATTAGAATTCCTGTTGATCGCTAAAGACCTAGTTATACAAAACATTGAGGAATTCCATGATTAATTTCCAAAAGTGGTAAATGCAACATTAGAAGATGTTACAGTACTGAAATATATGATCATTATTTTTATTTTCATTCAGTTGTGTCTGACTCATGGAGACTGCCTGGAGAAGTGCCTGCAGTTTTCTTGGCAAGGTTTTTCAGAAGGGGTTTGGCATTGGTCCTTTTCTAAGGCTGAGAGGAAGTGACTGACACAAGATCAGCCTGCTGGCTTTGTGCCTAAGGTGGGATGGACTCACAGTCTTCCAGTTTCTAGGCTGATACCTTAACTACTACATTAATGCAGGAGATAAATTAATAGATTTTTATGTAAAGATTTCTTTATATATTATTTGCACCTGCCTCACATA
Organism: Notechis scutatus; assembly: GCF_049901735.1. NCBI lineage: Eukaryota > Metazoa > Chordata > Lepidosauria > Squamata > Elapidae > Notechis > Notechis scutatus. The sequence continues at coordinate 51,701,856 of NC_142010.1, read as the reverse complement.
TCCTAAAGGCAGACCTCCCATGTAGAAAAATATATGGAGTTGACCTAGATGATATGTTGTAAGATTAGATCTGAATGATACATAGCCTGAATATAAGAATAAAAAACATCCCCTTAAGGAACAAATTTGGTGCATTGATGTTATGCAGAAGAGAACCAGAAAAAGTATAGGAAAAGATAAGACAGAATATGAAAACTAAAGATGAAAAGAAGAAAAATCTCAATGGTTCAAAGAGGAAAGAATCCAAGTAATTTTTCAGAACAAACTATAATGAGAGCCCAACTATGGTAGTTGTAAAATGAGAATCCTCAGATAACAAGAAGATTGTACCATGAACAGACTTTCAGTGTTGGGAAAAAAGGACAAGAGAAAGTATCTGAACCAAAAATGTCAACAAGCACACAAAAATAATAAGAAAAGAAACACGAAGGGTATTTTTAAGATCACAGAAATTGCAGGTACATTTTCAGCCAAGGTAGCAATACAGAAGATACCTACTCTAGTTCCATACACTTATGGGAAAATCTAATAGATTCAATGAAAGTAGAAGGACTCTACTGAAATTCTTTAAAAGGATTTATAGAATGTCAGATTTGAACTGCAACAGTATGTTCAGGAACTTACTCAGTTAGAAAGGGGATCCAAAAAGGAAATAGACAAACTCAAAGAGAAAAACATTATGTGCAGGTGAAATTCTCATTAAAATGTTTAATGCAAGCAAAGTGCTATAGTTCGGTTTCAACAAATATGGAACAAGACTAAGCATAATTCTTGGAAATGTGGGGGTCCTTGGTGCTCTCAAACTTGGATGTTTTCTTGCAGATGCAGAAAACAACTGGCTTCAGGGAGCACCAAGAACTTCACAGTTCAACCCTGAGCTACTAACATTCTCTTCTACCAGCTTAGAAATGTTTGGTGCATATACAGGTCGTCTTGAACTTACTACAATAACTGAAGCCCAACATTTGTGTTGCTAAGCCGTGGTGGTATTTGCATTTTTTTACTACTGGTTCTGTGGGCGTGGTTTGGTGGGTGTGGTGTGGCTTGGTGGGTATGGTGTGGCTTGGTGGGTGTGGCAGGGGAAGGATACTATAAAATCCCCATTCCCTCCCCACCCCACTAACCTGCTTTCCAGTTCCGTTCTCCTGTGCAGGGCAACAAAAGAGGACCCAGCCGATCAGTGAATAAATGGGGGAGGCCAATCAGAGGTGATATATGCCGGTTCTCCAAACTACTCCAAATTTCTGCTACCTGTTCTCCAGAACCTGTCAGAACTGACTGAATGCCACCTCTGTTGCTAAGTGAGAAATATGTTAAGTATGTTTTGCCCCCATTTTATGACTTTTCTTGCCACGTTTGTTAAGTGAATTCTTAAATTAGTAACACAGTGGTTAAGTGAAACCAATGGTTTCCCTATTGACTTTGCTTATCAAAAGGTTGCAAAAGAGGATCACTGGGGCACTGCAATTGTTATGAACTAACATAAACGTATTTTAATAAAGTTTAACAACCTTGATAGAAAAGCAGGCTCGTAATCCTGCACTTTTGATTGGTCCGTGGATAGCGAGCTGGGATTGGTCCTTACGGAGCAACCTGATTGGCTATTAGCGGAACGTCTCTCATTGGGTACAATTTAAACGTTTCAACGTAAGTCATTGGTTAATGGGACAGCAGTCAGCCCTATAAAAGAGCTGTTGCTGCCCAGGGTTTTTGCTCTGTTCCTGATCGTTAATAAAGAGTTGAAGTTCACTGTTCACAGCCTCGTCTCCGTTCCTTGCGCCCATGCTCAGAACTTAACAGCAATCATCATAAACGTGAGTCAGTTGTCAAGCATCCGAATGTAAATCATGTGACCCTGGGGATGCTGCAATGGTCATAAGTGTGAAAAATGGTCATAAGTCTCTTTTTTCAGTGGCGTTGTAACTTCAAATGGTCACTGAATGAACTGTGGTAAGTCGAGGAGTATCTGTTCCAATAGATTAAAAAAAAAAAGCAGATGCAAGGGAATATTCAAATGAAACAACTATTGCACAATTCTTCATGCAAGCAAAGAAGAAAAGAGCCATTAGGGAGAGAGATGCCATATGGACAGAACAGTTTCAGAGAAGTCAAAAGGACACAACAGCAGGGAGCTAATGTAAGTTGCATAAAGGAAAAAATAAGGTTTACTTCTGCTTTATTGATTACAGGAAGGCCTTTGATTATGCTAGAATGTGGAACATATTAAAGCTATAGCTTGTGCCAGAACACCTGGTTATTCTTCAGGGGAACCTCTGCAATGAACAAGGAACTACTGTCGGAACTGAATTTGAAGAAACAGAATAGAAAAAGGGTGAGACAAGGATGCATATTGTTCTCATATATTTTCAATATATACAGTGTATTTAGTATAACCGTGACAGGATTAAAAAAGACAACAACAGGAACCAAAATAGGAGGCTGAAACAATAACAATTTGGGATTTGCATCCAACATCATTGTGTTATATAAGGAAGAGCTGGTGGAAAATGAAAAATGGGAAGTGAAAATTCTGGGTTAATTTTAAATATTAAGAAGACAAAGGTGATGTCAGCTAGCATACTTAGTCAAATTAATCATCCATCAACTGCTTTCTCGATGCAAAATCCTCTAAAATTTCACTGGCAGATGATTATTTATTATTTACTATTTAAAGACTTCCATTGACTGAAGACTCATCACTTCATGTAGCACTGTAGCAGCCTGTTCCAAAGGTTTATACAGTAGCTCATACAACCAGGAAGTTTCTCTTAACATCTAGCTTGAAACTCCATTCTTCTAATTTTGATCCACTATTTCTTGTCCTCCCCTTTGGAGAAATAGAGAACAAGGCCATTTCCTCTTTTCGGTGAAGTCAACACTGAAGAATTTAAAAGGCTATTTCCTTGTTCTCAAAACTGAATAAAGATGCACATGCACTTAAAAAAAAAGTAGAGGAGATTATTCCTGAGGAGAAAGGCTGTAACAGGCCTATGGATCCAGATAGTGCACTACCATGAATTGCAAGAAGATCCACTCAATCAGTCCTAGATCAAATGAAGTCTAAGTGCTTCTCTTTGGTGATGTCCAATGGAAACTCATACTTTGAAAATGTGATATGAGTAGGCAATACACAATATAGAGAAAATCTATGTTTGGCAAGATTGAAAGAAATAGAAGAGAAAGACAAGGAATAAAGTGGATGGAAGACAAATTCCTTGTGTGTCCAATCACACTTGGCCAATAAAGTATTCTATTCTATTCTATTCTATTCTATTCTATTCTATTCTATTCTATTCTATTCTATTCTATTCTATTCTATTCTATAAGCTATAAGTTACTACTAGAGGCAAGTTGAGATAGCACAACATTTGTCCATGTGGTCACTGGGAGTCAAGACCGATTCAATGGCACATGGCTAGCTAACTATTGCAGAAAAGAAAGTCTTTTCACTGAAAATGTTTATAAAGCAAGCAACATCTTCTCAATGAACCTTTATTTATTAATTAAATTTATATACCACCCAACTCCCCAATAGGATGACTCTGGGTAGCTTTTTTTTTAACCTTTTCCCTAAGAGTTCTCTCGTGCCTCTATTTTTTTCCCCTTTCTGAAACCTAATCTGTACTTTGATTATTTAAAAAATGTAAATCTACATCTGCAATGAATGAGATATTGGAACAAAGTAAGGAAGGAGAAGTTGAGACGAGGAGAAGGAGACAGAGAAAAAGTGAAAGGTACAGGATGGGGTGTATGAGAGGGCAAAAGGATTTCCAGAGGAGGAGGGAGGGAGGGAGGAAGAGGAAAAGCAGAGAGAAAGAGAAATGACTAACCTTGATGTGGTTGCAACTAGACAGCATGGTTACTGTTGTGAATGAAAGAAATTAATAAAGATTCATTTGCCTAGCAGGATCGTAATCCTGCACATTCTATTGGCCTATAAAATGGCAAGTTGTGATTGGTCCAGTCCAAGCAATCTGACTGGCTGTTGGCGGGCCGCGCCAACATTCAAACGCTATAACTCTATCCATTGGGTATCCGGATAGCAGCTTACGCTATAAAAGAGTGACTGCTAGCCGGGGGTGTTTTGTCTCTGTTATGCTTGTGAATAAAGAGCTGAAGTTCACGGTTTATAGTCTGGTCTCCGTTCATTGAACCCATGCCTCAAACTTAACAGTTACCTCACCCCACCCCACCCCACCCCAGTCCTTTCCCCATCCGCATGGCCTGGACTAACGGTAACAACATCTGTTCCACTTGAGCTCTGCCCAGCTAATGGTCTGTTTGTTTAATTGTCAGCCCAGTTTGTAATTTTGCTTCCCATTAGGAAGCTGAAGAAAAGAAGAGCAAGAGGGTATTTTCATTCTGGGAAATATTTCACCAGGACAATGAGCTTTTTTTTTTCACTCTCTCTCTCTCTTTATACTTGTTTGTTTGTTTTTTTCCCCTTTTCCACAGCACTGAATGGCCCAGAACGAGCTGTACTGCTTCTCTTGACAAGACAGACGCTTGCAGGGGCCATTGTTCAACCTGATGTATTAAGGCCCCACACTTGTAATTTTGGCGCTGATCTCCTTTTCCCATTGTGCAGTCAGAATAGGCTGCAGAAGGAGAACCTGGCCTCTTTATTTGCCAGCCAGCAAAGAAGGCAGCAGTGGTGCCTAGCAGCACATCTTCTCTCCCCTCCCTCCTTCCCTGCCTCCCCCACCTCCCGTCTTTTCTCTGCTCATCAAAGTTTTCTCTCTCTCCAGTTTCAGTCAAGGAAGGAAAAGGTTTCCTAAACATTCAAAGGAGAGTTGCCCCCGTGCCTTTTCCTTTTGTTGGAGATACTTGGCTGCTTTCCCTGCAGGGCTGGATTGAGACATGAACAGTTTTGGAATAGTGTGACTTCTTCCTGAGGGGTTGCAAAGTTTGAATAATAATAAGTTTTTTAAAAAAAAAAGAAAGAAAGAAAGAAACTTTCAAGGAGAACCCTTGTAGTCCTGGACGTCAGCCCTGAGGAAGGGAATGATCTGTTTACATACTGGCTGAACAGGATGTTGTACAAAAAAAAAACCCCTCTTGCGTATTCTTTGCTCCAACTGGACTAAGATGATACTCATTGTCAATGCATCTTGAATAGGCTTGTTCTTACCTGGAAATGGAGCTGTCTTGTATTTGGAGGGTCTTGGCCGGTACCGGTATCTGGAAAGAACCTATACTGTATTTGGGTCAGGAAAACTCTTGGGCTAGAGAGATAAAATAAGCTATAAGCTACACTAACCAGGGGGACAACTAGTGATTTTACCCACTCTCTGCTCTTGATGATTGTTGGCTTGTTTGAGTTTTATCTATGTTTAATCCAGTTCTAGACTGAGTTTCTATAACAAAGCTCATAAAAGAATGGAAATAAAACAAATTTACACTTTACTACTTAACACTATTTCACACAGGATTTGAGAGGTGTAAATTTATATCAGCTACATGCCCGACTGTGAGAGCTCTATACGTCTGTTGTGACAAATCAGCAGAAAACCCAGAGGCATTTTATGACTTTTTATTGCAACATGAAGGATTTTTTTTTTGAAATGAATTAATTTAAGGGCCCAGTAGACACAGTATTTTGCTATTGACTCATTTCCTTTCTTGGTCAGGATAGGCAAGTATGTTTATAGGCAAGTTCTTAAGATAGACCACCTGGATTTTAAAAATAAATTAGTTTGGATAATTTTGAAGCCACATAATCTATAGATTCTGAGTCAGGGAGTCAGGAAAGCACTTGAATTGTAACCTGAGATCTTGACAAAGTTGCCCTTGAAGAACTAGGATTTATTCCACTAGGGCTCCACTGAGTATGGTACTGTGATTTTTTTTAGATATATTGAACTACAATTCCCATGATTCCCAAAAATTGTAATCTAACATTGTTGAAAAAGGCTAAAATACACAATCAAAGAATAATATTTCCATCATATTAACCTTTATAGCAGATGAGAGGTGCAAAGTGTTTACTTAAGCTCAAACTCTCTCCCCACCCCATTGCCCATTTTGGGGTAAAACATTTTTTCACTAATGTGATAATTGCTTTTGGATAGACCTGTCTCCCTGGATCCCTGTGTCTAGGCATTTTCACAGCACTCTCTCTGTCCCCAGCAGGGCTAATTTAAAAGACTCCACTCTAATGAGATGTTTGAATGGTTCTCAAAAAACAACAACAGTGGACCTCTCAAAAAACAACAAAGAGGCCCAATTGCAAACAAATGTGTTGAAGGGTCCCAGAGCTCCAGGCAGAAGGATTAGAGCTACCTAAAGGTCAAAATAATTTAGAGTGTAAGGAAAAATGAAGGAAAAGAGACAAACAGGCTAGCTTTTGTTATAAACAAAACAAGTCTGATCAATTAAATAATAATAATAATCTCTTTTTCCTGAAAAATATCACTTGAATGGTTTGTGGAAAATGGTGCACAGAGTTCTTAAGCTGGCAACTCACCATATGCAAGTGAGAGTTGAACTGGGTATGATTAGACAGCAAGGAAATTTGGGGAAAAATTGGTCTAAAATAGAAATGCAAACATGCAAATTGAGGCTACAGATTTGCAAATGCAGTCTCCTTGAATGGGGATGAAATGTTTGCAACCAAATTGCCAAGCTCGGAGGCCTTCCAAATGTTAATTAACAGTATTCATTAATGCATATTTAGAAATTATCCTTCAATAGCAATGTTTCATTTGTGCTTGCTCAAGCCAGAGGCCAGCTGTTCATGGACAGCTTCAAGGCCAATCATGTATAGGCACTTTCCCCCTTTCTTAGGATTTTTTTATGTTTAAACTTGATTTGGACTAGATAACCCTTCAGACTACAAGGATGGTCCACTGATGATCCTTCAAGCATATCACCGTGCACTGGTTCATGTGGATACACAGACAGCAGATAGTTCAACCAACATGGCAGCTCAATCAGAAAAGAATAGAATAGAAAAGAATTCTTTATTGGCCAAGTGTGATTGGAATTTGACTTGGTGCAAATGCTCTCAATGTACAAAAAGAAAAGGTACCTTTCTATGTTAGGGACTATTAGAAAAGAAATCGACAGCCACCTATAGAATTCACACATCATATTAAACTACCCTGTGTTTATTTATGGTGCCTTGAATACCATGATTGGTTGGGCTCACCCACATGCTCAGGTATAAAGCATCATTCACAAATGACAGTGGTTAATCTTGCACAGCACACTAAATTTTAAAAAGTATAAATGACATTATAGTACAATGTGCTATGTAAATCCAGTCAGTATCATACAATGTCTGTATAATTAATCAAATGCGGTATAGTAGTTAAGGTGTTGGACTAGAATGTGGGAGCATCAGATTGATGTCCAACCTTAACTATGGAAGCTCACTGGTTGAACCTTGGGACACCAATGGAACAGTCACTCTCTTTCAGCCCAACCTAATGCATAGGGTAGTTATGGATAAAGGTGGAAGAGAGAATGCTTTGTATACTGCCTTGAGTTCTTAGAGGAATGGTGAGATATATATCCAACAATTAAAACAAAGTACAATTGTATTTGGAAAATAGTGTCAGAGGTGGTATTCAGCAGGTTCTGACCAGTTCTGGAGAACCAGTAGCTGAAACTTTTAGTAGTTTGGAGAACTGACAAATACCACCTCTGGCTGGAGATTTTATAGTATCCTTCCCCTGCCATGCCCACCAAGCCACACCCACAGAACCGGTAGTAAAAAAAATTGAATCCCACTACTGAACAGTATGATTTCTTATCTCAAGAAGCACACCCTATTTAGGGCTGAACTCCTTTACCATGAAAAAAGACCGAAGGATTTTGAGTTTCATAGTTTAAATAAAAGATCCCAAGAAAGAAACAAGAGAAAGGTTATAAATTTTGCAGATGGAAAGAAATGGAAAAAAACAAAAAAAAAAATGTCAGTTTTCTCACTTATTACAAGAATTTGGGTCACCCAGTCAAACTGATTGGAAGGGACTAGACAAAAGGAAACCCATGCTTATTTAACATATTTTAGACAGTGTTTGGTTATGGGCTTAAAGGGCTCTAAATGGGATTAGATAGATCCACATAAGAAAGGTCTGTCATGATATGTGGGTTCTTCCATAATATGCTGCAGGGTGGGGCACTTCTGTTTATATTCATCAGCCAATGTCTCTTCCATTTTGTTTTGCTCCAACCCACACTGCTGGTTTTTCCCTCTTTCGGCTAATATTTTCTGATTAAGGAACTTGCTCGCTCTTCAGTAGATAGTTTCTGGCTCCCAACTTCCTTTTATGGAATTGATGTCATCCATTAAATATGTTGGAGGTCTGTTAACCACAGGTTCCCCTGATCTGCTGCCATTCCTTGGAGTATTGTTCTTTCTTTTTCTTTTTAAAGAACAACATTATTTTTAATGTATTAGAAGATTCCAAAAATAAACAATACCAGAAAGTACAAAAAACTAAATAAAATTAAACCAAACCAAGCTAAGAAATAAAAGCCCTAAAAGACTGGAATAGAACTTGTCACATAACATACGTTTCTTTGCTTCCAATTACCTTTGGCAATACAAGCTGAGAATTCTGGGAGTTGTAATCCAAATTATCTATTGGGCACCAAGTTGAGGTCAGCTACCGTAGAATTGTACAACCTTGCTGTTATTTACTCAATATTTGAAGCTGTGACCTTCTTCATCCTTGACAGATGCCCATGACGTCTGGAGCTAATAACGTCAATCTATTTTGAAAATAGATAAGGATTTCTAGGGTCAGGAATTTCAGCACAATTATTACTTTTATGATTTCAAAAGCTAATGAGATTATCTTAATATATCTATTTGTATTTTATACTCATATGTTTCTTATTTTTTTTCCCTGTACTGCAGATTTCCACATCTAGTCCTGACTGCTTCACTTTCTGGTGCAGTGTATCAAGTTTTAATTGCTATGATGTTTATACTATGTGCAAATTTTATATAAGATATAAATGCTTTTCATAAAAAGGGAGCTCTGCTTCTGGAGAATGTCTTGGAAACTTGGCCTTGTATCTTAATTCTAGCTATGGTTATTTGGCATGAGACAGTTGCACTAGCAGGATGCTCAAAAGCACTCCTATTAGCTAGCACTCCACATATTTTGGTGCTGAATTTTAGCTCTGAAAAATCAGTTCCAGGGTATCGATTAAATTCACTTTTACTTATTGGCACAATAAGTAAATATTGCCTATATGAGCAAGCCAGAGTTAATTTACTGCTATTAAAATGAGTCCTGGGCTCTTTGTTAATTTGATACCTCAGACAGTATTGTTAGAGGACTGCATCAGAAATCTTCTATTGCAAGGCCAGAGCAAAGAGTGGTATGCTCAGTACTCCTTTTTCAATATTTTCCCCTACTACAGCAACAGACTTGTGAGGTAGGTTGACTCAGAAAATGACTAGTCAAAATCATCTAGCGAGTTTTCATGTTTTAGAGCGACACTATACTGGTTCTTTATGCTCCCATTCATCTTTTAGATAATGATAATTATGACATTTTCCATGTAGCACCTGTGTTGTTAATTCTGTACAATATTTTGTTCCCAAACTTAGAACAGCTACTTTCCAAATACCACCCAGGAACATCATCTTGTTTAGCATGATGATGGGATTAGATAAGACACGCTCAGGGGAGGATGGACAAAAATAAGCAAGAAGAGGGCACTGCAGATTGTTTCCTCATTTCTTAGGATTACCGAATGCAACGTGAAATTGGATTCACCTAGTCCAGGGGTGTCAAACTCGGTTTCATTGAGGGCCACATCAGGGTTGTGTTTGACCTCAGGGGGCTGAGGTGGATGTGGCCAGGGTGGACGTGGCCAGCTCAACCTCATGCATATTGGGGGCACCAATAGTGATGGCCTGAGTGCTCTGCCAGCAAAAATGGGCTTGCAAGCTCCATTTTCAGCTGTGATGGCCTCCTGCAACCCTCTGCCAGCTAAAAAGGAGCACAGGAGGGTTGCAGGCTGGTCCTTTGCTGTTTCCAGGGCAGCCTCCTGGGCCAAATCTAAGCACCCCATGGGCCAGATCTGGCCCACAGGCCTTGAGTTTGACACCCCTGACCTAGATAGTTGTTGTCTATGTTGACTGGAAGTAGCCCTTTGGAATTTCTTCCATGACTTTCCCTGCAGGGATTTTGCTGTGTATTTGTTCCCGCTAATAGTATGGGTGATTTTGAAGATGGTGAAGCATTGTCTGAATTGAGTTTGTTTCTTAGAACTCTCCTTCCCTTTTTGTAATAAAATCAGTCACAGCCATAGGAATGAGAGAGGGGGGCATATAAAAAAGGTCTTTGGAAGCTTTATGTGGCCTATGTATATCATGTGACCTGCATGGGTCACGTTGTGTCAAAACAGCCTGGTTACTTCTATCTGATTGAACTGCTTTCTCTGTGGCCAGGAACAAGGGTTAGATAAAGCACTACTTCCAAGAATAAGGCATTGGTATGCACCTCAGCTCCTGAGTCTCAGAAGCTCTAAATAAACATCTCCCATGCATTTAGTGTGTTTACCGGGGTGTGGTAAAGCTTAGTTCAGCTTGACCTAGGTTGAACAAAATGTGTGTAAAAGCATAAGAACTGCCATGCTAGATTGGCCTGGAGATCTTTTTCCTTATAAATAGTGCATACCCAGATTTCGGGAGAAACTTATCATAAAGAGAATTGGACCCAGAATAGATCTATTTCTGCCCGTGGAACAAGCCGGCTTTCATCCTAATCGCAGTTGTGTTGATCAGGTGCTGAGCCTAACAGGACATATCGAGCCTGGCTTCCAGCAAGGCTTAAAAAGCACAGCTGTATTCATCAACCTTACTGCAGCACACAATACTGTGTGGAAGAAAGATCTGCTTTACAAACTGAGTCACATCATCCCCTGTAAAATCCTCTATCGCCTAATAAACAACATGCTCAGCGATAGATCATTTCAGATCATTATGGGGGACAATGTTAGCAAGTTAAGAAGACCCAACAATGGCCTTTCATGAGGTTCTGTACTGGCACCCACACTGTTCAATTTTTATATCTCAGATAAGCCAGCTACAAGGGGACGTAAATTTGGACCTGGCCCCTAGCCGCTTGAGATAAAAACTTGGAAGTTTTGGACTGCCTTCTCTCTGAGGACCTGAAGTCCCTGGGAAAATTCTTTGCTGACTGGAGACTCATACCCAGTGTCAGCAAAACAGTGACCACCTGTTTCCATCTCAACAACAAAATCGCCAATGCCACCCTGAAGGCCTACCTGAATAACAACTTACTCCCTTATGATTCTCATCCCAAATACTTCAGAGTAACTTTGGATCAGACGCTCTCCTATAAGAAACACCTAGAGAACATGTCCGCTAAAATCAATACTAGGAACAACTTACTCCAGAAACTAAGAGGATAAAGATGGGGAGCCTCAACCTCAACTCTCAAGATATCAGCACTAGGGTTGGTCTACTCCCCAGCTGAATACTGCGCCCCTGTTTGGCTTAATAGCTGTCACACTAGCAAGATCAATGCTAGACTAAATGATACAATGAGAATTGCATAAAATCTACTCCTACTTGCTGGCTCACCATCTTGAGGCACATTGAACCACAAGCTCTATGAAGGCAGGAAGCCTTAGTGAAGGAGTACAACAAACTTATGAGAAACCCACTTCTTCCTGTGCATGCTGATCTTCTCATCTATCAATTGGCAAGCTTAAATCCAGGAAGCCCTATCCGGCACTCACTCATCAGCTGCCTAACAACTTTGACATCAACACACAGTTGAGAGCCAAATGGGCTGCTGAACATCCAGAGCCAGGCAGTTACATAGATGACCCTACATAAAAGTTGCCAGGTTTTGACTTTCCTTGCCAGCATTGGTCAACTCTGAACAGGATCCGTACCCAACATGGTGTCTGCCAGGACTCATTGTTAAAGTGTCTCTACCCCTCAGTGTAACTGTGGTGCTCTTCAACAAAATATCCAACACATTGTGTCCGAATGTCCATCAAGAGCTTACACCGGCCCAATGTCTGATTTTTTCAACATAGAGTACCCTGTCCTTGAATGACTGGGTGGACTGGACATTAACATTTAAACCACTATAAGTCCATGTATTTGCCATACGCTAAATAAATAAACAAACAAACCCAGTTCTACATAAGCACCGCAGACCAAATGGTGAGATCTTTCTATTTCATTCCCTGTATCTTCTGGTATTGTGCATGTTCACATAGTGTGCTAGAAATGATGTAATACGTGGCTTTTCTTCACTGCTTAGGAAAAACACTCCTCCCAGAGAGACTGATTTGCCTTCTGTCATAACACTTGAATCATCAGATGGATTTGAATGAAGTGAAATTCAGAACAGAAGAATCAAAATACATATTCTCACCATATGTATACCATTTATTATTAAAAAATACAATCCTGGCCACCAAACCGAACAGCTTTTTGTAATTAAACAAATTCATTGAAGTTAAACCATCCAAGCTTACTGAGAGTCACACAAGATGATATATGAGTCATGAGGGTAATGTATCACCTCTAAAGGCAATGATTGGTTCTTGGGTTATGTGAAGCTATTGCTTGTTTTACCATGGGTTTTGAACAACTCATAAGACCTAGGTTCACATAAACCATAAACTAGGATATGCATAGCACCGTGGCTTTTTTTCATTTAGCTCATAAGCCAGGGATTCTCAAATGTTTTGGGTGTTGCCTCAGGCATGGCAGCCCTGTCCAGACTATTGAGTATGGCTTTACTCAAACCCATTCTTCCTCCTTTTTCCCTTAGGGGGGACACTGAGTTGTGTGATTCACTAGCATTAATGTATTTTTACATTACTCTTTCTACAATAGAAAGTTATTTTGGAATGCCTTGTTTATTTATCTATCAACACCTGTCATTCTGTGCAAAGCAATGATAATGTTTTGGAATTTGGTTTGATTAAAGTGTGATATATTTTGTTTCTGTCTCTTATTTTTCATTTAGCCTTCATATATACACCTATCCCGCCACTGTGGGAATGATCGACTACTATCTGCATCTTTGGTGCAATCAAGCCAATCTTTTATTTGCACTAGTTTAAGAACATAGTTTAAGAATATCAAGATCTCTAATGTCTAAAACAATGATATACAGTATTCAGACCTAGATATTGCATATCTGCAAGGCTGCTATGTTTGGGGACAGCTAGTTGGGTTACACAAATCTCCACATATTATCTTTAAGAATTATCCAGCTAAATCTGTTTTCAAAAATGACTGCTAATTGCACAGTGCTGCTGCTCTCTCTTTCTCTCTCTCTCTCTCTCTCTCTCTCAACACCTCCTCCCCTTGTTCAGCTATTTTCATCTTTTGAAAAAAGTGACTGAACAGCAATTTTGTACATGACTATGTAAATCCCCTGCAGCTGATTAGCCTGGTAACAAAGATACCTTGTCACCCACCCAGCTTAATCCATGCATTTCAAAGGCTAGTTTTATTGAGCATTTTTTTTCAACCCCAGATCTTTATTTATTTAGCTTGATTGCTTTGAAAACCTCACTTTTAATTCTTTCATTTACATATGCATCATTTCATGTATATAGGTACAACCTTGAATATTCAAAGATTTCCAGGGCAGTTGGAGTTACATGTACTCCTCCTTAACAAGAAAAAAAATGTCTAATCAGCACCTGTACATTTTAGCAATGATGCACTATTACTGGCTCTTTTTCTATTTTTCCCAGTATATGTTTGGGAGTATGTGAGTGTTAGTGTGCATGTGTTGTCTGTCTGTCTGTCTGTCTATCTTATCTATCTATCTATCTATCTATCTATCTATCTATCTATCTATCTATCTATCTATCATCTATCATCTATCTACCTATCTATCTATCTAATCTCTATCATCTTTTTAGAAGGAGTACACTGAGATGCAAGAGGCTTCCTCTCTCCCCTGCCCTTGCTTGGAAGAGAGAAGAAATTGGAGTCAGACAGTCTCCAAGAGTGTCATACTCCAGTCAATGCAAGAGAATATCTGAGTCGTAAATCTGTCAATACAAAGAGAACAGCACACCACAAAAATGTGACTAAAACCAAGAAATGTAGCATAATTACAGGTTCATTATTGCAAACAAAAGCATCTCCCCTTTCCACCCCTTTGGCAGGGATGAAGCCATTCAAAAGGGCTCATTATGTTGTTACCTGGGCAGGTTTGGAGGCCCCCTGAACTGTTGCTGCTGGTCTGCTTATGTTCCTGCTTGGAAATTTGGGAATGCTGCTGGCTCAAGACATGGAGGACTTTGGTAACAATAAGACCCCTTCCCTTCCCGTTCTTAGGTCATTCCTCAGAAGAGGATCCTATACGTGTTTCTCTTTAATGTTCAGCATTTAGTATTTCTGAAAGGAACCAGACTGACGGGCCCGGAGGTGAAAAGTCCTAGGTTTATTCATGAGATAGGTGAGGCAGTGAAGGATTGCTTCACTACATGAGCTGCATGCTTCAATACTGACCTGAAGAACCTCTTCTGAGGCTCTGCATACTTACCCCACTTTGTGACTCCCAAGGCATGTCTGTGCAAAGGTCTTTCTTGGGCTCGTCTTCAGAGATTGACAGACCAGATCATTGCACAGGCAACCTATACATATATAATCTTACTAATGTATTCATCCAAAGTCATAAACCTCTGGATCAAACTAGAAGACTGACAAGCATACATATACATGCACACCATTGTAAATGATAATCAAGGAGCCTCTCTTTCCTTACCCATACAACATCATGGCTATTGCTTTCTGCCTTTTCAAGAGGCAGTCAGTGCCAACATTGGTGTAGGTTGGCCATTAAATAATAAGCAAAGTCGTTTTCCTGCAGACTCACTTTTTGAGATAGTTAGCCAGAGATATCAAATAAATTAGAAGAACTTATGTTGATTACACATAGAATGGCACTATAACAGACATTGAGCTTTCATGATTCACCTTCTCTATCAAGTACTTTCATGAGAGGCCATTACTAATATTCTTCCTCCTCTATTTATCTGTATAATGAGAGGGTCAGCTTTATTGCTTTGGTCACTATTTAAATAAGCCTTCAATGAAGGCCAGTTTGGTGTAGTGGTTAAGGCACCAGGCTAGAAACCAGGAGTTTGTGAGTTCTAGTCCTGCCTTAGGCACAAAGACAGTTGGGTGATCTTGGGTTGGTTATTCTCTCTCAGTAACCCTCCGCTGCTGAGTGGGTGGGAGGAGCAAGGGATTATGAGAGTGGCAGGGAAACTGTCACAGAATGTTCAACATGACCATCACATGACCACAGCAGCAGACTGAAGCAGCCACAACTTCCCCAAATTTATTCATTTGGGAGTCATGGGTATGGATTTTGGGCACATTTTGTAAATTAGCTCATTTGAGGTACCTTGGTGCAAACATTGTTACCCTGTGATGCATTGTATCTCCCAGGGAACGATAATGGCAACAAGAGTTTTAGTAATAAAGGGATTCATTTTGGACAATGCTGTTATCCTCTCCCTAGAAGCCAAAACAGAGTGAAAGTACATCATAGATATCTGTTCCTAGCAATGATGATACAAAAATTATAAATTGTGACAATCCTCATTTTTTGTAGTTGCATTGCAATTCAAGCGCACAACATTTGAAGTCCACAAGTCCTTAAAGTTGCCAAGGTTGGAGACCGCTGTTTTAGCAAGTAGAATTTGCAAATATGGAATGTGCAAATAATGAAGACTGACTAAATTCAGGGGTGGGATTCTATCGGTTCGGCCAAACTGGTTCATCTGGGAACAAACCAGTTCGCTCCGATGATCAGCTGCTGGGCCCACTGGGCCGCCTGCCCCGGCTACATTCTGACCTTTATGTCTTTCTTTTGAAGCTCAGCTGCATCGTGCGGCACAGCGGATTTCCACGCAACCGCTGTTGAAGACACAGGGAGAGTACAGGAGTGCCGGAGAAGGTCAGTAGGAAAGCCTCTGTGCATGCGCGAAGTGCACATTTGCCACGCACACGTGCATGGTATGCATGGGCTCCCAAGGTGTGTGTGCGTGCGCAAAGCACGCCCACCAAGCCACACCCACCGAACTGGTGGTAAAACAATTTGAATTCCATCACTGACTATATTCTTATCATCCTTTGAAATGGAATACATACAACAAGATGTAAAGTCATGTTATTCTTCAATAGGAAGGATTTAGAAATATATTTGGGTTGAATTTAGAGAAATAAAGGGAGACTAGTATTGTTTACAGCTGGAGAACTGAGAAGGCTCCTGTATTGGGGCTGAAAGGAGAAAGCGGAGCAGTATGCTCTTTCCCATAATTGGCTTGACCAGGTTGCCCTGATAACACTATTCTTACTTACAGTCCCACCCCCATTTTTATCAGTTTTCTTCTGTTACCATTACTGTTTACTAATACCACTACATTTTAAAATAGCGCCGTGAAAGCTAAATTTGGACAGGTATTCCTCGTCTCTGATCCCACAACTGGGAGGAGAATTTCCACTGTTAAGCAAGGCAGTTGTTAAGTGAATAGTGCCCAATTTTGTGACCTTTTTTTGCCATGGTTGTTAAGCAAATCACTACAGCTATTAAGTAAATCATGCAGTGTTAAGGAAATCCAGCTCCCCTTCCCCCCTCAATTAACTTTTGAGAAAAGCCAGTTAAACTGGGAAGGTCGCAAAAGGCAATCACATATCTTCAGGACAGGCAACCATCCTATGTACGTGCTTCGTTGCTAAGCACCTGAATCTTGATCATGTAACTATGGAGATGCTGTGATGGTTGTAAGTGTGAGGATCACTTGCAAGTCACTTTTTTTCAGTGCCATTGTAACTTCACTGCTGCGGTGGTGCAGTGGTAGAGTGCAGTACTGCAGGCTACTTCTGCTGACTGCTGGCTGCCAGTAATTTGGTGGTTTGAATCTCACCAGGCTCAAGGTTAACTCCGCTTTCCATTGTTCCAAGGTGGGTTAAAGGAGAACCCAGATTGTTGGGGGCAATATGATGACTCTGAAAACAGTTGGTAAACAAATCATTATAGGTGGAGGATTACTTGTACTTCAAACTGTCTTAAATCTGCTGTTATTAGTACTTTTGGAAATTATCCAACTATTTCTTTTAAAAGGTTATTTAACACTCAGTCGTAATTCCTGGGACAGATCAATATATATGTATGCAGCTTTCTGCTCCTGATAAATTGCCTTCATGTGACACCCTTTGGAAATATATAAGCAATCGGCTTTGATTCCATTATCATAGGGAAAAAAACATATGAGTTCAAATCTTTCCAGTGTTTAATTTAATATATTTATTTTAGGAGAAGATTCTTTCAGCACTGGAAGAATAACACGGACATGAAAAAGACTGGCACAACTGCAACAAGATTATGTGGGGAAGAAAGCAAGTATGGAAGTGCATCTCCTTCCATTTTGGCCTCTAAAGCAGATACCAGACCTGTATTTCATGTGGTTTTGGTCAACCTCTCTCCACCTTCCTTGTTCTGACAGCTGGTGTGAAGTTTCTTCTCAGAAAAACACGGGGCTGTTTTTTGCTACTTGAGATGTTGCAGCTTATACTAATTTCTCTGTGAAAACATAATGGCATTAACTATTCCTTGGGTCTTGAATTACTGTAAAAATGTATGCCAAACACAGGGTTTAAGAGTTCAAATGAAGGAAAAGGTGGAGCCGAGTTTCACTGGCAGCTTCCCTGAAGAATGAGAATTCCAGTCTTTGCAAAGCCTTGCCTTTATAAACATACCCTTCATATGATTCAAACCAAAAGTACATGGTGGTTATTTCTGTCTTCCTAAGGTTTCATCCTGTTAAGAATTTGAGGTTTATAATTATGCTGAAATCTAAGGGAATGTGAATATAGTATTGTACAACAAAACAGAAATGCTAGGTAATCAGAGTGAAAAGAGGAAAAATAAAAATGATGTTTTATTTAACTGTATATTAATTATAGCAATTACTTGAAATGCTGAAAAATCTAACTTGAATGGAATTGAATAGATTAATTAAGTTTAACAAACTGCTGCTAAAATGGTGGGTTATGGTGGATTATGTAAGATACAAATAATTTAAGACTTGAGATCTTATTTCTTATTTTTTTAACATTAAGATTAATGTTCATGTATTTTTCAATCAATGGTACTTTTAGGCCACCCAGGTGATAATATCTACCTGTTCTTGGGTGATCTTCTTCAGTGGTGGGTTTAAATTTTTTTTCCTAATGGTTCAGAGAGCTCGCTTTGCATGCATTACGCCTGCACATGGCTCAAACACTGCCCTTTGTATCAATGCTGGTGAGCTATGCAGGCGCGCCTAATGAGCACATGCACCAAAGGTGCATTTCATGCAAACGTGTAGGGCTCAGAGACCACACCCTGTATCTAATGCTGGTGAGCTGTGCTGTTTTTTAGCTCATCTGAGGTGTGGCAATCTGTTCTGCCACGTGAATCAGCTGAGCTAATAAACAACAGAATATAGGAGAGGTAGGAAAGAGCCGGGGTAGGTGGGCAGAGCCAACCAGATGTGGTATTTGCTGGTTCTTTAAACCAGTCAAAATTTTTGCTACCGGTCCGCCAGAACCCATCTGAATTGACTGAATACCACCTCTGGTGATCTTGGAAAACTATTAACAAAGCTGATTGCATCTTTGGATCACAGAATAACAAGATTATAAAATACCCTGGGATTAAGCAAAAGATCCAGAAGAAGGCAATGGTAAACAATATCTGTGTTGCTGCTACAGAAATTCCATGTAGTATCCATAATCACTAAGAATTGAAGTGATCTCACCTCTACTCTCATTGCAACTGAGAATAAAGAAATAAATTACCCGATTCCTTAAAACTAATTGGAATAAAAGAAGGGAACATGCTGAATTCAGTAACTTCATTAATTCCTCACAACTTCATCAAACACTCTAAAGATTGAATGAGAAAACCGAAGTAATTTTCTTAAGAATGAAGTTCTATAAATGGAATCTTCTGCAGAGTAGTTCTCTCTCAAATCTAACCTACCTCTTATTATAATCCCAAGTATCTCCTATTGATACAGTAATATCGATGGAAACCCACATTTTAACAGTCAAAAGAATCTAAAGTTAGATCTGATCTTTCCCACATGAAGACCAGGATGGATGGTGGTCTGTCCTTCCTCTTTTAACCAGCTATCTCTGGAAAACATACAGAATGACAGTGACTATGTTGTAAAAGATAAAACCAAAGAGATGATGAAACAAAGAAATTAAAAATTATGACTTTCGGGTTGCTAAGCAATTTCAAATAAATTAATGAAACTCCCTGAAAAGGACCCTACATTTATGTTGTAATCAGTAACTATGAATCTAAATGATTCAGCGCTATGCACATTTAATAGTGTTGTTGATGTGTAACACTGGACCACAATGTGTTTACCCCGCACTTAACTGGATCACTGAAAGATTGGAGGCTATATTTGCTTAATGTGCAAACTTTAGCGAGGTTTAGATAGGCTTGGGTGTGTTTTAATGTGCTGTGTAGCTGTGGTTTTAGATGTCTTTAGAAAATTCAGAAGGATGAATAGATGAATGATAAATCTCTTAATTCTCATCGAGTATGACCATGTTGGCTGAGTTATCCAGGAGATTCAGAGGCCACTACCTGGGGACAGCTGATCCACCTGGTTTAGCAACCTATTTCCCACAATGGCTAACCAGGTGCTTTTAGAAGGCCCACAAGTTAGACCTAACTGAGTTTGGAAGACAGTTTTTTTGCAGAGATCTTAGATTAGTTGTCACCTCTTTTGCCATTCTAGCGCAGTGCTCAGAATAGGAGAAAAGTAAACATGCTAGAGTGCAACATGTCGGCTGTGTGTCTGAAAACATTATCATCCTTTTCTTTCAGTGTTGTGACAGTTGGTGCTGATGAGCTGTGTATGTTTTAATCCAGCCCCTAGAATTCTGCCCCCACCTTCCATCCCCTGCCAGCAAGGGGCATGCGCTGTCTGCCTGACACTGCCTACAAATTCTATTAGGTCTGTAATTAAAAACAGCTGTAATCTGATCAGGTGGAGATCATGGTTACAAAATGAAGGAAGCCATTAGCAGGAAATGTTGTGGTTCAGGCAGACATCAAATCAGTTTAAAGAGATTGGATTTCATTGTTTTTATACAGTTACTCCATTACTATAATGCACTCACCCCATTTAACTGACTCGCTCCAAGGAGCATTTCTGCAAGGCAGGAGTGACATCTACGAGAAATTAATGGCATAAGCAGAACACCGCATGCAGGAAAATTTATAGAGAAATCTGTTTTCTGTGGAGAATATTAATGCACGCTGACTTGATGCCTGTTTAGGGCTCAGTTTTAATTCCTTTTGGTCCCCAATATCTCAGTGGCATTATTCTAGCCTTTCCTTGTGGAACAGATCCGCTTAACAGATCTGCTCCAAATACGACTTTATTCCTTTTCTGCATGCATACATTTATGTTTCTGTGTGCATGTATGTGTACGTATGTATGAAGAAGAAATATATCAGGGATGAGAAGCAAATGTTTATATAGAGTGAGTTTGTTTGTGTGTGTGTGTGTTTCTATATAAATATCTGCTTCTCACTTTTATGGGTGATATGTATCTTCCTTGATCTCGGCTCCTTTGCCAGAAGCCTGGGAGCTTGATGGTTCTGTGCAGTGTCTTAGCTGTTGTTCCTACATCTGCAGTCTTCTGGACAGAGAGCTCTGATGTTATTCCTGGGGTATATTGGAACCAGTTTCCAAGCTTAGGAGTCACAGCCCTGAGTGTTCCTACTACCACTGGGACCGTCTTCACCTTTACTTTCCAGATCTTCTCAAGTTCTTCCTTCAGGTATTTCTTTAGCTTCTCATACTCCTTTTTCCTGATATTATCATCACTTGGCACTACTACTGTCTTTTGGTCCTTGACTATTATCATGGTATCTGGTTGATCAGCCAGTACCTGCCTGTTTGTCTGGATCTGGAAGTCCCACAGAATCTTAGCCCTATACATACGCATGCACATATTCATTCATTCATTCATTCACCTTAATAGTTCACCACCTTTATAATCTGGGGGTGCTGATGTCCCAGATGTTGTAGTATTCTAACTCTTATCAAGGGCACTTATCAGCTTCTCTTGTTAGGCATCCTGAAAACTGTGAGTCCACAAACATCTCCAAGGCACTGCTTCTTGCATTTTGTAGACCTTCAAAGACCAAGTGTCTCCTTAGCTTCCAACTCTAGAGACTAAGGAAGACATTCTGATTTTAAAAGACAGGGGACTGTGAGCAGGATAAAAGAATGGTGCTTAATTTGTATCCTCTTGAGACAAGCGAAGGGGAAAGAACCATTTATGGGGAAATTATTTACAAAAACCTATGGAAGGATGCACTTAGGCAGGTTTATAAAGAGAACACTAGAATCACATTGCATTGTGAAATCAGGTAGGTAAATTTCCTTGGACTCGGGGTAGATAATGGATGAACCTTTTAAAATAAGTACTATAATTTATTTGATAATGACATCCATTGCACAACAGTGGCTCTTTCTGGAAAAGGGCTAACTGGAGAATTTGTAGCCTTTGAGATATTGTTGATTTATAATCCCTGGTATCTCTTTTTAAAGTATGATATTTGCTGAGACTGCTGAGAATAGAATAACCGTTTTCAACGTGGTGCTCTGTTTCCTGAATTAAGGTCAATGTATTTTCTTTTTCTTTTAATCCATTAAAAAGAATAAAAAAAAGCACATTAATTTGTTCATTTATGCAAAGGCATCTTTCCCATTAGAAATTTAGAGGTTGCCTTGCTGTGGCACAGGCAAGAGAGGAAGGGCTAACACAGCTACTCTCCTGGAAATCACTACAATATAAACCAAACTCCAAAAGCTACAAAAGACACTAAAACATTAATGACTGAGATCTGAGTCTCACTCTAAGAGCTTTAGTTTGCACTTCAGCTGCTAGGCTATGGACCTGAGGAGTTTCCAACTGCCAGCCAGCAGTTTGAAGTAATAATATACATCATTATTATTATTTTTCTCCACTAGCAGACATACAAAGTGCTGCAAATCGCCCCTCTTTAATCTCTTCTTAAGCACTGGCACTCTATTGCTCTTCCAAATTATTCTACAGTCCACACAGTCCTCTCTGATCATAAACACTCTTCAAATGGAGTCCCTCACCTAGAAGAAAGAACAAGGGCCATCTTTTCAATAATGTAAAATGAAGAGAGAAGTCTGTTCTCGGCTCTGCCTCATGGGGAAGTGTAAGGGCCCTAAGCTTTGCCTCTTGTTCCTTCAGCAATATTGAAGGGGTGTTCATATGCTTCAAAGACCTATCATCTGACTGACGTCATCCATCCTTGTGATGTCATATCCTGGTGTAAGCCTTTTAGCAATAGCAATAGTACTTAGACTTATATACCGCTTTATAGTGCTTTACACTTTACAGCCCTCTCAAAGTTGTTTACAGAGTCAGCCTATTGCCCCCAACAATTTGGGTCCTCATTTTACCCACCTCAGAAGGATGGAAGGCTGAGTCAACCTTGAGCCTGGTGGGATTGGATCTGCCAAATTGTAGTGGGAGTAGCTTGCAGTACTGCACTCTAACCACTGTGCCACTGAGCCTCCATTTTACCTTAGTTCAGGGGTGTCACACTCACATCATCACAGCGGTGTCACGTGACGTATCGGGATTTTCCCCCCCTTCGCTAAACCAGACATGGGCATGGCCAGCGGGCCACAAGTTTGACAGCCCTGCCTTAATTCCATGTTTCTCAAACTTAACAACTTTAAGATGTCTGGCTTTCAAAGAATTCCCCTTTGATGTCCATACATCTTAACAGTTGTAAAGGCTGAGAAACCTTGGCCTAGATCAAGCTCTTACTTAATTTGGAAATCAAAGATTCCAAGGAGCATTCTAGTCACTTTCTAAATCTTGGAAAAATTTTCTGGTAAAAGCCTTACACTTGAAATGATTTTGTAAAATCCATTTTAATTGCCTGTGATTGAAAAATGACAAAAGCATGGATTTGACTTTCAATGTAGCTGTTCCTAAGCAAGCGTATAAAATAATGATTTTAAAGTGTATACCAATCCAAACATCTTTAGATATATCTTTTAAAACCTGCACCAAATTTGTTTAAAATATGATCAAACAAAAATGTCAGTTTTTTAGGTTATTCTAAAATACATTTCAACTGATAACATCATATTGTAAGCCACCCAGAGTTGCTTGATAGTGAGATAGGTGACATATAACTTTAATAAATAAATAAATATAAATTTAATAAATAAATAATCAACTCACATGAATATAGAGAAAATAATAAAAAATCCTCTATATTTGAGACTTTGGCTTGTCTCATATTCAGGGCAGATTTTCTAAAAGCTTGGTAGCGTTTAATTGGCAATCTCACTTACAGAAGCACCAATTGTTCCCTAGTATAATGTTTATGAAGATTCTTAGTTATCCAGGTCATGGTTGTCCCAAAGGTGCTTTTTCAAGAGGCAACTGGACTTTCTGGTTTTTCTTTTTCTTTCTTTCAAGAAAAAGTCCCTAGTATAATGCACCCAAAATTTGAGGCAGGTGAGTGCTTGAGCTTCTTTCAAGCAGCGAAGGAGATTTGTGGCTGGGACTAACTTTTAGAGTGAATCTGTATCCCACCCTGTCAGGCCAATCCTCTGTTTAAGGATTGCCCAGTTCAAGAGAATTTCCAACGAAACAATTTTGTGTGGTTGTCTTGTCTCATTCAAGGAATTACATGGAGGTGATTCAACAGACACAATTTCCTCCTGGCCTTATCCTTCCCTCTCCTTTGCCTCTTTAAAATCCACTATAGAATGAAAGACAGTATATTTCAATTAGTCATGTCATGAGCCTTTTCTCAGTATTTATTATTTTATCCCTTTATTCATCAGATTTTTAATACCACCCATCTCACCTAAATAATTCTGGACAGCTTACAATAAAATCATGTCAGTTAAAAAGAGAATTAACAGGTAGGGTTACAGTATTAAAAGTTAAAAATGTGGAGAGAATACCTTCACAATATCAATCATCCTTATGGATGCCTAACACTCTTTGATCCCCTCTGCCAATTCTTAGCACTCTTCCTGAAGGCCAGAATTGTCCCTCCAAGTTCATATTAAAGGAGAGAGTGAGAGAAAGAAGAGATAAGCAGCAACAGAGCCAAATATCTGATCATTAATATTAATAAACTGATAGCAGATTGATTGCCCAATCTAATCTTCTCCACTGTTGTGAATTACATTGCATTTCTTCTTCATGGGTAATAATTATTTATACATCTGTCCTTTATGCAGATCTACTGGTAACCACTTTTGCCCTCTTCTTCTTCTTTTTTTGTCATGATCTTGCCTATCTGAGCCTTACTCCTGACTGATCTTCCTATATTGTCATGTGTTGGTGACTGAACTTTTCCTTGAGTTCCCTCGCCCTTATTTTGTATCCTGTTGGAGCTTTTGTCAAACAAAGGAGACATAAGTAAGAGCCATTGCATGTGCCACAATCGTTCTGGAATTCTCAAAGTAAGTCAACCTACAAGCCTAAGTAGCCAAGCTATCATATTGCCATTTTTTTTTTTTTTGCAAAATCTATAAACATACATTGATTAGGATGAACTAGAATGCCACAGCAAATAATGAGAAAGCTCTTTGGTTATGGAGCTCTCCTGGCAAGCTCTCCAAGTTGGCTTTTGGGATGTATCCCAAGGGAGAGGGGGCAGGTTCCGACCCTCCAGGAACAGCCCAGTCAGTGAGTCAATTCCAAAGAAGGCAAACAATGCAGAGAAATGGAGATAAAAGAGCCTCTGCCGACAAACACTCAGCCTGACTCCTCCAGAATCAGCTCCAGTCTAAGCAAACAGACCCTTTCTTTTTCTCGCCAGAACCCTTTCATGATTTAGATTACCACTTAAGACTCCCTCTCCCTCTGACTGTCTGTCTCTCCCTCTCTCTCTCTCTCTGGTTGAAGCTGGCTCAGTCAACTTCACACGAATCCAGTTCTAATGTAAACAGGCAAAGTCCTTTCCCTGCACCTCTTCTCCCCCACTGTCTCCCATCCCCCCTCCCAACTGTATCAAATGCATCAAAGCCCAAGTAAATTGCATCCCCTTTGACCTGTTGGTGATAAGTTCAGCCACAGTACATTAAAGCAGCCATGGCTGCGGTTTCATGGTCAGCGATGATGGAGCCAGAGAAGGAACTGCAGTCTTTTGCAAGCTCTAATCAAATCACTCTACTGCCCTTCAAACCCAAGTTGTGAACTTTGGATTGGAATCCATTCTTACAGACTCAAAGTTTAGCTTTCCTTTTGGAGATGCAGAGCAGAGTTTAGAGGAGGGCAATAGACAGGTTCTAATCCATTCTGGCTTTCTTTTTCAGGCCCAAGTAAGGAATTGCCCTAATCTTGCCAAATCAGAATACGAAAAATGGGGTCAATGACAGATCAGTTTGCAAAAGAAAGATAGCTCTGTTGTCAACCCTTTAAAATACTAGTCTTTAATATTCAATTCCCAAGGAAAGGACAAGAGCTATTATATAATTCAGCTGCAGCAGCTATGATTGTGTGTTCACCCTGTTAGAAAAAAAAAATCAAGATTCTTAGTATACAAGAATGAATGATCAAACAGTAGAATTTAGTACTAATTAAGTTTGAATTAAGTTTACAAGAGAAGCAGCACAAATACTGTTAAGGGAAACTGTTACGATTATTGGTAGCTGGAATCAAATGCACAATGTAAATTTAATTCAATTTATTAGGAAATCCATGTCACTCAAGGGGTTGCACTTTAGTATTTTGCACACTATTATCTGCACATTGTATCATTGTGGTGACAGAACCCAAGTTGCCACTACAATATCTGTTTAGTCCCATCAATAGCACAGAAGTCCTCTAAGTTATTCTCTGTTTAGCCTTGATTCTTGGAACAAGAAATCACAAACAAGCCTAGTGTTCCTATTTATATTTCATGTTAACCCACAACTGAAATCAATAAGCCAATCACAAATCTTGATTTAGAACTATTGTTAATATCTTAACACAAGCACACATGGCTTCATCATTGATACTCTGGCATCCCAGTAAGCCAAAAATAAGCAGCTGTGGTTTGGCACAATGTATGATCCAAACTGTGTCTAGATTTGCCACATGACATGTGGCTTACTTACCTGTAATTGTAACTAAGAGTAGGTAAGACTGAAGTGACCTATAAGTCTAAACGTAAATAAAGTTCTTTAAATGCAATTGCCCACAGTCCCTCTCCGGCATATGAAAATTATACAGTGCAAGGAAGCTGTGAGGGCTGCTCTGCCCACTTCAACTGGTATTTCGTTGCCTTTCATATGCAAGGGATGTGAATCTACACAAGCAGCCTTCATCTCCTTGGAGGCTCCAGACGGATTAAGTGAATACATTCACCTTTCATCTTTTGCATTTTAAAAGCATGCTGAGCATTGCCACAAATTGGCTATGACTAGTCACAAAGCATTGCTTTACTAGAAGGCAAAAGGAAATCTTAGGGTAAGATTTATAATCCAAGTTTACCTTGATTTTGGCTTTTCTTCAGGATGCGGAGAAGTTTTAGGCTTGTAACTATTGATCATCTGTATTTTAATACAGTACCTCGGGAGGTTTTTGAGCCCCATGATCGGTCCTACCAATAAAGCTAATTCTGCATGGTGATGGCAGTACGTAGCATGCTAGAGACCTGTTAGAAAAAAACAGTCAGGTGGGGTGAACTTTGCAGGCACTAAAGAAGATGCTTGCAGGCTTAGCCATGCTGGTGATCGAGAGTTGCTGCATTCCTCTCATTTCCTCCTTCTTGTGCTGGAAGAGGGGTAATGAAAAGGTGAAATAAAGAACATTTTTTAAAAAAATTAAAGGGCCAGAGCTGCAGCAGACATACACTGTGGAGTACTTTCTCTTCAGGATTTCACTGAATCCTGGAATCAGCAACCTTTTCTGGCTGTAGGTTGTTGAAAATAGACAACAAAACTTGCCTCAAATCTGCTAAAATTGCTAAACATTATCCAATTTTGACTACACCAAATTATTTTAATGTACACATGAGATTTCAAATGTTCCCATGTACAATTGTTTTCACAATCCCAACTTTTTGTAGAGGAAAAAGCATGGTGCCAATGTATATCGTGTTGCCAGCCTGTGAGTTTCTCCACGCTATTCTTCACCATTTTTCATGTCTCCCATCCTCCTATCTATTTCTCTTGCCTTCTTTCCCCTTTCTAAGACACTTGATTCAAACTGCTCTGAGCAGAATGCACTATAAGCAAGAATTCAAAATGCTGAAAAAGGCTGCAATATAACCACAATGGCTCCATTCACTAGAGGCAAGTGCAGAGCTTAACTTCTTCAAAATGTTCTCTCCCCAGAGTCAAGTTTTGACATCCTCATAAAGTATCAGCAGGATGAAAAGCACATTTCTCCATGAAAGAGGGCATCACCAAGAAGGCCAAAATCTGGGATTCTAAACATGGAATTCTAAGGACAGAGAGATACATTTCAGGCAGGTGAATATACAGTATTTGTTTTGGTCTAGTGTTTAAGGCACCAGGCCAGAAACCAGGAGATCATGAGTTCTAGTTCTTCTTTGGGCTCAAAGCTAGTTTTGTGACTGTGGGCCAGCCATTTTCTCTTAACCCTAAGAAGGAAGCAATGGCAAACAATGTCTTGGTTCTTGCCAAAAAAACCTGCAAGGGTTGTCCATGCAGTCTCCAGGAGTCAATGCTGACTTGAAAACAAAAATAAATTGTATCTGTATATATGTATAGCACTGCATGGTGTAGTTCAACATAGTGCAGTATAGCACAGCACAACTAAGATATGGCATGGTATGGTGTGGTGTGTGACGTGGTATATATCTATTCCAGCTATACCTCGCCAAAGCATAAATATATCTTACCTTTTGAAGTAGCCAAATAATAATATGGTGGTTCTTGTCTAGAAACAAGGGGACTGTGAATTCTAGTTCTGGCTTAGATGTGGAAAACTGGCTTTTTGACTTTGGGCCAGTGTTCCTTTCTCTCAGCCCAACTCACCTCACAGGGTTGTTGTTGTGGGGAAAACAGAGGACGGAATGGTAGGTCTCTTCATCATATTAGGTTTTCCAAGTTTTTGCACCCCAGAATATGGTAGCCCTAGGCAATGGAGACAGTAAATTTCATGTCCGCATATTTTCCTGCCAACTTAAGGATGTCTTTTCAGCATAAACAAGTGCTGGGTAGGATGGGTATGAGGGGGATATGACAGTGGTATCCCCGTACTTGAGGTGCTATCACAGAGAAGGCTTATTCTCCAATGTATTCCTTATTATTCCAACTTATTCTCCAAAGCACCTGAAAGCAGGATGAGAAGTAATGGGGGGGGGGGGGAGACC
The DNA here is from genome assembly GCF_049901735.1 of Notechis scutatus. NCBI lineage: Eukaryota > Metazoa > Chordata > Lepidosauria > Squamata > Elapidae > Notechis > Notechis scutatus. Next base: position 51,673,450 of record NC_142010.1, on the reverse strand, counting down.
ATTAAAGAGAGAGTCAACCTAGAATTAGGATATCTAAGGCAGTGCTAATACTTTTTATTAGGTTTGGCCAATTCATCAACTGCAGTTTATCTGCAATAGGAAGGTCTAAATGACCCTTGGTTCAGTTATGTGTAAACTAGACTGTCCTAATGGGCTCTGCGTGCATAGATCACCTGTAGAGTCTAGGCATTCAGATCAAGTTATACCTGCCGTGTTACATTGGTAGCCTATTTGTTTACAGCCCCAGCGTAAAGTGCTGATATTGATCTTAACCTTAAATAATTTGGGATCATGATACCTGAAAACCAACTTCTCCCAAATGATTTTGGTGGCGCATTAAGATCAGCATCAAGGGGCCTTTTTTTCTGGTCTTAGTGGCAAGAGCTATTATGATGGTAAGTGCTAAGAGCAGGGACTTTCTAAAATAATGCCTCACCTCCCGAATCACCTTGTTCTTAAAGACCTCTTCCTTAAGGAAATAATAAAAAAAATATGTTTATGTGTTCCTATATCTTGATCATTACATTGAGCTGCTTTTAAAAGCATTTCTGTTGTGGTATTTTACCTGTTGAAACATTGTGGTTTGTGATATTTTACCGTTACGTTAATATTCTGAATAATTCATTGTGTTAGTATATAATATTGCAACAGCAGGTAGCCTGAAAGATGGGATAGAAATCAAAATATTAATAATCCATATGGCTGTCATTTTAATGCAGAAAAGCAAATATTCTGACTTTATCAGTGTAATATGCCACAAACCCAAAATATGAAAATAAAAATCAAAAGACCCAGGAAAGATCTTCCAAATAATTTTAAAGAAAACCCAGAATTTTAGGTATTCTTTACATTACTGCTCTGCATCCAGATGTCCTGGTTTTGTCTTTGCTTACAGACAATGCATTTTGCCTGTCCTAAGGGCCAAGCCCAACCACAAACATTTGTGAAATTTTGGACCAAAACAATTAAGAAAAATCTTTGTTTTCTTCTGAGGAGTCTGCTGGTTCTTTCATCGTTTTGTTTTTTTCATTAGCCAGAACAGGCTTTGTATTTATTTAATAAAGATTAGGATCTACTGCCTGCAGCCCACACTTTTTGCTTCTCTGTTAGGCCTGTAGGGGTTTGGTTCTTGACAACATGTTTGATGATGTAAGATAGGAGTTTAAATAGAGGGCAAAAGATGTCCAATCTCTTGAATTCACTTCCTTTCCCAACTATTCCTTGGCTGAATTGCTGCTTTCAAATTCCAGTTTATTCCACCACAAAGAATAAATTAATTATTGCTGCTGCTATTCCTCATCTTAAATTAGCTCATTTTTCTTGTAGCATTTCGGATATGGTACCATCTGTGTAATCCTCTTCTGGATTTGGGGCTACTGGACTAAGACATGTACGGATATCCTAGAGATAGAATACAGATAGTTCTTCACTTATGACCACATTTAACCCTGAAATTTCTGTTGCTAAGTGAAACATTTGCTAAGTAAATTTTGCCCCCATTTTACAACCTTTCTTGTTAAGTGAATCACTACAGTTGTTAAGTTAGTAACATGGTTGTTAAGTGAATCTGGCTTCCCTGTTGACTTAAACAAACTGTTTTAAGTCGAGGACTACCTGTACAATGTGTGGAGGGGTTAAAAAAAAATGCCCAAGTGCTGTTCCTATCTACAGCCTTGCTGTGCAGCATTTGCCTTGTGGAGAGAAGTTGCACACGGACAATTTCTGCATGTACAATCCTGAACTCTACATTTTGTAAGAGGTTGCGAAGAGAAGGAGATAGAGAAGGTCAAAACCTACAGCGTGAGTCATCCTGGTACATTCAGTCCTGGAAATTTGCAAAGCAACCTGATTAAAATGGACAAGTCCCCACTTGAGCCATGCAGGGCTGTAGAGAAGGGGAAAGGGAAGAAAAGAAAAAAACGAAAAAGAAATGGAACCTTCTTATTTAGACTGGCTCCTAAAAGGCTGTCTCTCCCTGAGGGAAATCTGTTTCATCCTCAGTGCAGATAGTGTCAGGATGAAGCCCAGATTATTTCTGACAGGCAATCTGTTTTGAAAGCACCCCAGTGTCCTCAACACCCACCTCTGTTGCCATGCAGAAAATTTCCACTAGCATTAGTAGGGATACTCTGCTGTTCTTGAAGACAACAGCCTATTTGGAGGCAGAGCTCGTGTGAGCCACTTTGACTGCAGCACCCTTTGCAAGAACATCCATTACCAAAGAATTGCTATTTGCCCACATTCAAAATGCTTACTCAGTTTGTTCGCTAGCTGCAATGTTTCCTTCCTTAGGCATAGCTGTGACATGCCTTATGCAGTATGAAAGGCTGTTGTACTCACATGATGGGCACTCATTGAACTTTGCCCACAACATCACTGGGGTTAATATGTGTCTCTGGTCTTTTTCTGGGTTACTCAATCATGGTCCCTTTACTCCTGCTTTTTTTTCTTTGGAAATGACGTACTTGCAGTTTCCAAAACTTCCACACTTCTTGTAATGTCTTTCTAATCAATTATCTTTGTGGCAAATCACATCCAGTTTATCACATCCATGGGAAACAGATAAATCAGTGCTCTGCAGGAGAGAAATTTTAGGTGATCACAGATGACTGGCACACAGAAACCATTTGGTAAGCCAGATGTCTAAGCCATCATTCTCCAAGGGGACAATTTTATTAATTCTTAGTTTCCTTCCACAGATCTGTAATCTGATGCAGATGTGTACTGATGCTACTTTCTCCCTTGACAGGATGACGTGGATGAATAGCTTACAAAGAAGACTATCTGTTGCCTGAGATAACTAGCCATTTAGTAAATGGCGTTTTGTCTTTAGCCTTTGCCTGGTATAGTTACTAGGAGGGTCAGCAAATCACAAGAGTGTTATTCCTCTCAGTTGTGGAACTCAATATGGAGTAGCAACAAACACTTCCATTAATTGAACTAGCATTTCAACTCACAACTTCAGAGGACAAGTTCCTGGCCACCTGGATAAGATAAACTGCCCAGAGGCACCTGGATTCTAAGATGGGGTATCTAAATTTAATGGGTAAATAAATAAAACAAAACATAATTTTCTGCACAAAAAATAAAGGAAGGGTAGATATTGGCTAAACCTAGACAACTTTAATAGCTACTTAGGTGAACTTCATAGTTCTTTGATATCTTACTCCCAGAATCCCTCTCCATCTGCAGGAGAGAAATGGCCATGCTAGTTGAGTTGATGAGAAAACAGTTTAGCAACTCTAGGGCGCTACAGACTTCCCATGTTGGTACTGACTTTGAAAATCTTTGCTGTTTTCCTAATTGGGCTTGGCACATTTACTTTCCCTTTTTCAAATTGCACTACTTTTTCTTCCCTTTCTAAGCTGTTCCTCTAGCTTCTAAATATGTACTTTGTCTAGTCTTTTACTGGCTGTAGAAAAACTACTGTCCCATAATGCTCTGTCAGTATTATTTTCTCTTGTTTGGTTTTCCAAGCAGTAAATGGGCAAAGAATGAAGTTCCTGTCCAGTTGATGAAGAGAAAGTTAATAAAAATTGCAGACCGCTGTCAACACTGTGAGATTTTGGAATGTTTGATTAGTAGCCAATATTTTGACTGAAGTAGGATTATCATCAGATTACATTAATCCTGTCAGAGTAACTTTCCCCAACCTGGGCTCTCCAAATGTGTTGGCATCTCAACTCTCAGAATTTTCATCTACTACGATCACTTCTGGAAAAAGTTGGGTTTACGAAAATATTTTAATACTAGTAAAGAAGTTGAAAGGTCTTTTTTCTTTTTAAAGAAAGGGAGGGAGGGGAATTGGTGGAGGGAAAAAGAAAGCACTGAACTTTAAAGGCCACCTTTAATAAAAAAAAAAGCTTCAACTATTTTGGGTAGCACTCTGTTATTGCAAATATCTGTAACTAGAAAGAGCTGGGCAGCTTTATGACCAAATGATCAACTATGTAAACTGGGTTTATGCAACTCCTGCTTAAGGGCACAGGCTCCTTGCCTGCAGGAATTGGGGATGGAATTTCTCCCCCCTCCCTAGCATTGCACAACAAATCCAGGTGCATTGTGGGGACATGGGATTCCGCCCCCCCCCCCCTTTTTTTTCTTTGGAAGCAAAAGTACTTGAGAAGTTTCATCTACATTACAAGATTTGCTAAACCAAAATTAACATCCTGTGTCTATTGTTATATCTAGTATAACAGGGAAAGGAGGATTTGGAGGAGGGGGATTTTCAGTCATTTAAAATGATTATTATTATTTTTGCTAACTTGCTATGGATGTTTTTGTGTATGTGCATTGTGTGTTCCACTGCATGTCTGCTTCGGCAACTGCTATTTTGGAAAGGCAGTTTTTACTGGCTCAGAATGTATTTCAGGTGGGCACAAGACAATTCATGGAGATTTGCAAGCCCAGAATAAAGAGTCCAGAAATGTTCACAGATTCCTGAAAACAAGGAAGGCAATCATATTGCAAGCTATGACTGATACTGGCCATCTAAATAACAAATGACCCCAATAACAAACATGATTTATTTGATTATGAAAATATAACTTGGAGCACACGCAGGCAGTAGATCAATTTTTTCCACATTTACCACATGCATTAAAACAATCTGTAAATATTAAAAAAAAAAAAAGATTATATACTAGACACAGGCTTGTGTGATTTTGAGGGAGCTAGTAATGTGCTTAAGTTTCTCTGCTTGGAATTAATAGCATTTGATTAAATTTACTTGCAAGACCACTAGGTATATTTTGATTCACATTGTTAATTCTTTCTCAGTTTCATCAGCAGAGTTGAAATCCAGCATAGATCTTCCTAGTACAATTCTTGATCTACACCATTATTTTTACAGGTGTTTTCAGCACTCAAAACCAGTCAGGTATTTGTTGCTGGTCTTTCTCCTTTTCTACTTGGGCTGTATCAAGAGTAAATAAAATAGCACGGGTTCTCCCTCTTCTCCTTTATATGTCATTTACACTCCTTTCAAAATGTTTTGGGGAAAGGAGCTAGGGAGCACACAAACCCTTAATAAAGATAACATCTAGCTTGAACTTCTATAAAAACTAAACTCAAATTCCCTGTTACTAAGTATAAATGGCAGAGTTGGGGGTAGGGAGCAGAGGCTGTAGTTATTTATTAATAGAAGGGCATTTCAATATAGATCTGAGCAAATGATACCGGCTTGAATGGCGCCATTTAATGAAACAATTGTTGATATGTTTTATTCAACCAGCTCAGACATCTCCACACCCATTAGGCTTGCTTCTTAATGACCAAAAAATGTCATGCAGGAGACTGACCATCAGGCTGACATATTTCCAAATGGGCTGGCCCAGGATGGGATCACTAACTTCTGACATTTGCAGAGATGGTGTAGACCAGGGGTCCCCAACCTTTTTTATGCCGCGGCCCGGTACCGGCATCAGCTGGGCGCCGCCATCTTTTTTTGATGAAAAAGTGCTTTCTACCCGGAAAAGCTCACCGGAAGCACTTTTTCATCAAAAAGATGGCGGCGCCAGCAACCAGCGGCCCGGTAGGACTTGTTCCGCGGACCGGTACCGTCCGCGGACCGGTGGTTGGGGACCCCTGATGTAGACGGTTGCACCAGAAGATGGATGCCCGCTAGCTGTGCCCATCATCCTCATCTCACGTAACTTATCATTACTCCACGGTGGTCCTATTTACAGCAAAGAAGAAAAGGCCAGTCAGAACTCTGGACTGCTGCTGGCAATAGACAAAATTCTAAAAAGACTGCTCTAATAGGCTAGATGCTCCTGGCTGCCTAGAACAGAGGTTAACTTTGAAGCCCAAGGTTCCCTTTTCTACTTTGGGCTGCATCCTGAGTAAATCAGAGAGCACCGAGTTTTCTCTCTTCTCCTCTGTATGTCATTTACACTCCCTTCAAAATGGTTTGGGGAAAGGAGCTAGGGATGAGCTGTGATGAGGTGATGAGGACAATAGGTGTTTTTCTAAGTGTTCAATGAAGACATAATCAGTCAGAGGCTTAAAAAAGTAAAGATGGTATTTGTAACCATGTGATGGAAACCTTGCCCTTCGTTTATTGTTCACAAAGCATTTCAAAAAAGGAGGTGGGGCTTCCGTTACATAGTTACAGACATCACTTTTTTTTTTACCCCCCTCCCAAAGAATCCTGAACTTATGCCTATTCTCTGGAGCTTGAACCCTCAATCAAGATTTGAGGCAGGATCCCAGAAAAACTCCAGACCTTTGCCCTGTTTGGTGGGGGCGCTTTGAACTAACACTGTAGCAGGAAGTTCCAAATGCTACTTTTGGTTTTGCTGCTGCTTGGATGCCCTGACCTCTGTGTTCTGATCACTGGAATTCATCATCAGACATTAAAAAGTAACACTTCATCTTTTTTCAAATGGATGTAGCAGTTGTTGGAATTAAGTAGCGTGTATTGCATGGCATAGTTCTTTAAAACATATATATGTATTCATTCTTTCGATTTATATCCTGCTTTCATCCTGAATGTATGTCAGGACACTACAGGTAGCTAATTACTGGGATATGGACAAGTGTATGTTGTAAATGACAAGTAAAATACAGTAGCTTTAGATTAGAAACGGCACCTTGTAAGGAGCAGTGTGGGAATGCTTAGAGTAAAATTGGGGTTTTGCTGCACTTGTGCTATCCTGGCCAAAACATGCCAAAAGGTATTAGTTCTGGCCTTGCTGTTAGCAGGAAATGCTGGCTTGGATTCTGTTGACCTTCACTACAGCGTCTCTATTTTATTAAAAGCATTATATGAAAGCCTTGATTGATCAAAGTCACAATAGGCTGTGATGAATAGTACCTACGGGCTACTTGTCCGAGGCAATAGCATTTGGGAAAACACAACTTGGCAAGTAAAATGAAGAAATAACAAAGAGCAAGACTTCATTTCAAGAATGAAATGAAAGAGATTGAAACTAATCTGTTATATATCTGTGAAGAGAGAAGAAAAACGGGAAGACGCAATAGATGTGAATGTCAGTTAAAATCATGGCAACAGAGATGCACCTTTAAAGGTGTCTAAATTCTGAATGAATGTCTTGAAGGATTCATGCCTTCTGTAGTCTTGAGTGATAAAGGGGTAAACCTTATCCCATAATAGGAGGCAGGAGTATTAAGAATGTTTACCATGTTTGTCGTTGTTTTCACATATCTCAGAGGTAGGATACAAGATTTTGACTTACAGCCACAACTGAGTCCCCAAAATTATGTCGTTAAGTGCGGCATTTTTAAAGAAAATTTTGCCCTATTTTACAACTTTTCTTGCCACAGTTGTGTAATGAATCACTGCAGTTGTTCAATTAGTAACACCGTTGTTAAGTGAATGTGGCTTCCCCATCAACTTTTCTTGTCAGAAGTTCGCAAAAGGGGTTCACATGACCCCCTGGGACACTGCAACCGTCATAAATATGAACCAGTTGCCAAGCATTTGAATTTTGGCCACATGACCATAGGGATGCTATAAAAGTGGTAAGTGTGAAAAACGGTCATAAGCAGAGGTGGGTATTCAGCAGGTTCTGACCAGTTCTGGAGAACCGGTAGTGGAAATTCTGAGTAGTTCGGAGAACCGGCAAATACCCCCTCTGACTGGCCCCACCCCCCACCTATTCTTTACCTCCCGAGTCCCAGCTGATTGGCTAGGTCTTCTTTTGTTGCCCTGCACAGGAGAATGGAGCTGGAAAGCAGGTTAGTGGGGGTGGGGATTTTGCAGTAACCTTCCCCCAGGAGTGAGGAGGGAATGGGGATTTTGCAGTATCCTTTCCCTGCCACGCCCACCAACTCACGCCCACCAAGCCATGCCACACCCACCAAGCCACGCCCAGAGAACTGGTAGTAAAAAAAATTTGAATCCCACCACTGGTTATAAGTCATTTTTTTTGTAACATCAAATGTATCTGGAGGGCTGAAGGGCTACCTGTGTTAATTATATAGGAGAAACAAAGGGTTTGTTGAAGGCTATAGGTGAGATAAATGCTGGTCGAATACC